>NC_088423.1:37138719-37441577 GCF_034236695.1 Oncorhynchus nerka | reverse complement strand
GAAGAGTCTTGGTGGTTAAAAACTTCTTCCATTTAAGAATGATGGAGGCCACTGTGTTCTTGGGGACCTTCAATGCTGCAGAAATGTTTTGGTACCCTTCCCCAGATCTGTGCCTAGACACAATCCTGTCTCTGAGCTCTACGGACAAATACTTCAACCTCATGGCTTGTTTTTTTCTCTGACATGCACTGTCAACTGTGGGACCTTATAAAGACAGATGTGTGTCTTCCAAATCATGTCCAATCAATTGAATTTAGAACAAGTGGACTCCAATCAAGTTGTAGAAACATCTCAAGGATGATCAATAGAAACAGGATGCACCTGTGGTCAATTTCAAATATCATAGCAAAGGATCTGAATTCTTATGTAAATAAGGTATTTCTGAAATTATTTTGAATACATTTGCAATAATTTCTAAAAACATGTTTTCACTTTATCATTATGGGATATTGTGTGTAGATTGAGAAAAACGTTGTATTTAATACATTTTAGATTAAGGCTGTAATGTAACAAAATGTGTGGGGGGCGGGGATCAAGGGGTCTGAATAGTTTCCGAATGTATTAACCCCCCTTGGCATTTTTTCTATTTTGTTGCCTTACAACCTTGAATTAAAATAGACTTTTGGGGGGTTGTATCATTTGATTTACACAACATGCCTACCACTTTGAAGATGTAAACATATTTGTTATTGTTTAACAATAATGGGGTGGCAGGGTAGCCTAGTGGTTAGAGCATTGGACTAGTAACTGAAAGGTTGCAAGTTCAAATCCCCTGACAAGGTACAAAATCTGTCATTCTGCCCCTGAACAGGCAGTTCCTAGGCCGTCATTGAAAATAAGAATTTGTTCTTAACTGACTTGCCTAGTGAAATAAAAAAACAAATAAGACAAAAAACTGAAAACTTGAGTGTGCATAACTATTCCCCCCCCCCAAAGTCAATACTTTGTAGAGCCACCTTTGGCAGCAATTACAGCTGCAAGTCTCTTTGGGTATGTCTCTATAAGCTTGGTAAATCTAGCCACTGGGATTTTGCCCATTCTTCAAGGCAAAACCGCTCCAGCTCATTCAAGTTGGATGGGTTCCGCTGGTGTACAGCAATCGTAAAGTCATATCACATATTCTCAATTGGATTGAGGTCTGGGCTTTGACTAGGCCATTCCAAGACATTTAAATGTTTCCCCTTAAACCACCCAAGTGTTGCTTTAGCAGTATGCTTAGGGTAATTGCCCTGCTGGAAGGTGAACCTCTGTCCCAGTCTCAAATCTCTTGAAGACTGAAACAGGTTTCCCTCAAGAATTTCCATGTATTTAGCACCAACAATCATTCCTTCAATTCTGAACAATTTCCCAGTCCATGCCGATGAAAAACATCCCCACAGAATGATGCTGCCACCACCATGCTTCACTGTGGGGTTGGTGTTCTCGGGGTGATGAGAGGTGTTGGGTTTGCGCCAGACATCGCATTTTCCTTGATGGCCAAAAAGCTAAATTTTAGTCTCATCTGACCAGATTACCTTCTTCCATGTTTTGGGAGTCTCCCACATGCCTTTTGACAAACACCAGACGTGTTTGCTTACTTTTTTCTTTAAGCAATGGCTTTTTTCTGGCCACTCTTCCGTAAAGCCCAGCTCTATGGAGTGTACGGCTTAAAGTTGTCCTATGAACAGATACTCCAATCTCCGCTGTGGAGTTTTGCAGCTCCTTCAGGGTTATCTTTGGTCTCTTTGTTGCCTCTCTGATTAATGCCCTCCTTGCCTCGTCCGTGAGTTTTGGTGGGCGGCCCGTTCTTGGCAGGTTTGTTGTGGTGCCATATTCTTTCAATTTTTTAATAATGGATTGATGGTGCTCTGTGGGATGTTCAAAGTTTCAGATATTTTTTTTATAACCCAACCCTGATCTGTACTTCTCCACAACTTTGTCCCTGACCTGTTTGGAGAGCTCCTTGTTCTTCATAGTGCCGCTTGCTTGGTGGTGCCTGTTGCTTAGTGGTGTTGCAGAGTCTGGGGCCTTTCATAACAGGTGTATATATACTGGGATCATGTGACACTTAGATTGCACACAGGTGGACTTTATTTAACTAATTATGTGACTTCTGAAGGTCATTGGTTGCACCAGACCTGATTTACTGGCTTCATACATATGCACGCACCACTTTTCTGTTGTTGTTTTTTAAACAAGTAATTTTTTAAATTTCACTTCACCAATTTGTACTCTTTTGTATTTGTCCATTACATGATATCCAAATGAAAATCAATTTAAATTTCAGGTTGTAATGCAACAAAATAGAAAAAAAGCTAAGGGGGTGAATAATTTTGCAAGGTATTGTATAGGGGGAATGCCAGAACAAGAAGTTAGTTAACTGAGGCCTATCTCCTCTCTCCAGCCCTACCTCTTTTCCCCTGCTTAGTACATTTAGGAACCCCAGGCCTACCTCCTCTCCCCATTGGCTCAGTAAAGGTAAGGTAACCCAGGCCTACATCCTCTCCCCATTGGCTCAGTAAAGGTAAGGTAACCCAGGCCTACATCCTCTCCACATTGGCTCAGTAAAGGTAAGTTAACCCAGGCCTACCTCCTCTCCCCATTGGCTCAGTAAAGGTAAGGTAACCCAGGCCTACCTCCTCTCCCCTATGGCTCAGTAAAGGATAGGTAATCCAGGCCTACCTCCTCTCCCCTATGGCTCAGTAAAGGTAAGGTAACCCAGGCCTACCTCCTCTCCCCATTGGCTCAGTAAAGGTAAGGTAATCCAGGCCTACCTCCTCTCCCCTATGGCTCAGTAAAGGTAAGGTAATCCAGGCCTACCTCCTCTCCCCTATGGCTCAGTAAAGGTAAGGTAATCCAGGCCTACCTCCTCTCCCCATTGGCTCAGTAAAGGTAAGGTAACCCAGGCCTACCTCCTCTCCCCTTTGGCTCAGTAAAGCAGTAAAGTTGAGGTGACCCAGGTGATTGCCCTCCACTTGACTGGGGTTGTGGCTGCTTCTGCAATGAGCCATTCAAACTCAATGTGATCTTTGCTTTTGAAATCAAATCCCTAAAAACAGACTAGCCGAACCAAGACCTAAGGCCTGGGACGTTAATATGCGGTAGAAAATGAGAGGGTTGTGGGCTAGCATTAGAAGCATTATGAAATACACCTTTCACCTCCTTCAGGGAATGTTTGGGTACACAATTACATAAATACGAATGGTTGCCGATACACACACTCACACATTGATGAGGAATGCATGTTTAAAGGGGTAAACCTTCTAATTGCTGTATTCAGTAAACATGGTAATAGGTATATCTTGCTTTCAGCATTTCACTTTCATGCATTGAGTGCATTCTTTGCAGAGTGGCTGCACAGACCCTAAACCACTAATTGACCTTGAAGTATACTTCACTTTTTCCCATCACACCTGTCACACCTAAAAAACTTTCAATGTTACTATTCATATTCTATTTGATTTTACTCAATGACAGGACTGACACATACATTTGAAAGTACAAAAGAGCACGCACACACACACACACACACACACACACACACACACACACACACACACACACACACACACACACACACACACACACACACACACACACACACACACACACACACACACACACACACACCTGGAGGTCATGGTCCACAGGATGCTACAGAGTCCACAGTAGCTGCTAATCCCTTCTGTAGCCTGAGGCAGTGTAAGGCAGCATAAGCCCTCTCCTCCCTGCTATCACCTGCCTATTTACTACTCTAGGATCCCTCCGGTCCATTCATCCACCCTCCTTCCCTCCCTTCCTCCTTCCTCGTTCCATCCCTTAATCCTCTTTAAGGACATTACCCGCTAATATATCCAGTCATTGGGTATAAAAGCTCAGCTATCTCTTTACCGCCATCGGCAGTGTGCTAAAGAGCCCATTTATGAAGGAGAGCAACCGGGGATTTCACTGTTTTGACCCTAAATACCGTTGAGTTATCTGTCTGAGTGTGTATCAGGGGAAGAGATGCTCCCAGTCTCCAGAACTATTGGACGAGAAAGGGGATTCTGGTGGTACAGATATGGTGGCACAATAGGCTATTTAAGCAATAAGGCCTGAGGAGGTGTGGTACTGTATATTGCCAATATACCTCGGCCAAGGGCTGTTCTTAGCACGACGCAATACAGCCATTAGCCATGGTACAGGACCTTCAGAAAGTATTCAGACCCCTTGACTTTTTCCACATTTTGTTAGGTTTCAGCCTTATTCTAAAATGTATTACATGTTTGTTGTTTTTTCTCCAATCTACACACATTACACCATAATGACAAAAAAAAAAGGTTTTTAGAAATGTTTGATTATAAAAAGAATTCTAACTGAAATATCATATTTACATAAGTTTTCAGACCCTTTACTTAGTACTTTGTTGAAGCACCTTTGGCAGTGATTACAGCCTTGAGTCTTCTCGGGTATGACGCTACAAGCTTGGCACACCTGTATTTGGGGAGTTTCTCCCATTCTTCTCTGAAAATCCTCTCAAGCTCTGTCAGGTAGGATGGGGAGCATCACTGCACAGCTATTTTCAGGTCTCTCCAGAGATGTTCAAGTTCAAGTGCGGGCTCTGGCTGGGCCACTCAAGGACATTCAGAAACTTGTCCCGAGGCTTCTCCTGCGTTGTCTTGGCTGTGTGCTTAGGGTCGTTGTCCTGTTGGAAGATGGACCTTCGCCCCAGTCTGAGGTCCTGAGCGCTCTGGAGCAGGTTTTCATCAAGGACCTTGCTGTACTTGGCTCCGTTAATCCATATTGAGTGGTAAGATTAAAGTAGGTGGCGGAGATGGAAATGCCCAGGATAGCATATAGTTTGCCTTTTTGGTGCTTGTTGTTTATTATAATGTATTTGTCTTGTGTGTATGTGTAGATTGATGAGGAAAAACATGAATTTAATCTATTTTAGAATAAGGCTGTAATGTAGCAAAATGTGGAAAAAGTCAAGGGGTCTGAATACTTTCCAAATGCACCATAATTATCAGTCCCCTCCAAAAAAAGGTGTTACACTGCATTTTGAGAATATAGTTTTATTTTAAACGTTCAGAATCATACATCCTGGTGTTATTATCCCTACAGTGAGGGGTAGGATGTGATTTTACTCCACATAGCCAATTGACTTC
Organism: Oncorhynchus nerka; assembly: GCF_034236695.1. Lineage (NCBI taxonomy): Eukaryota > Metazoa > Chordata > Actinopteri > Salmoniformes > Salmonidae > Oncorhynchus > Oncorhynchus nerka. The sequence goes on along the minus strand of NC_088423.1, from coordinate 37,436,451 downwards.
TCTTCCCATTACTCAAATGCACTGTTTGCCTAATCTTTCATAGCATTTCAAAACCATTAAAACTTTACAATACTTCAGGTAGAGGTAACTTTCTCTCTTAATTTCTTTCTTTCACACTTTCCTCTCCCTCTCCCTCTCCCTTTCACTCTGTCTCTGTCTCTGTCTCTGTCTCTGTCAATTGTACTTTCCACTCTTGTTGTCCGATTAAAGCAGTTTAAGAAAATGGGAAAGGACTAAGTCTGAAATTGGGTATAAGGCTGTACTTATCGGAATTCTTGACTGTTTTAACCTGTTGCGACGAGCCATCCCGGATCCGGGATCGTGAATACAGCCTCAAGCTCATTACCATAACGCAACGTTAACTATTCATGAAAATCGCAAATGAAATGAAATCAATATGCTAGCTCTCAAGCTTAGATTTTTGTTAACAACACTGTCATCTCAGATTTTCAAAATATGCTTTTCAACCATTGCAAAACAAGCATTTGTGTAACACTATTGATAGCTAGCGTAGCATTTAGCGTAGCATTTAGCATTAGCATTCAGCAGGCAACATTTTCACAAAAACCAGAAAAACATTCAAATAAAATCATTTACCTTTGAAGAACAGATGTTTTCAATGAGGAGACTCTCAGTTAGATAGCAAATGTTCAGTTTTTACAAAAAGATGATTTGTTTAGGACAAATCGCTCCGTTTTCTGCGTCACGTTTAGCTACGAAAGAAACCTGTATCCAGGATTGTGTAAATCTATCCGCAAGCTCATTAGCATAACGCAACGTTAACTATTCATGTAAATCGCAAATGAAATGAAATAAATCTATTTGCTCTCAAGCTTAGCCTTTTGTTAACAACACTGTCATCTCAGACTTTCAAAAATATGCTTCTCAACAATTGCAAAACAAGCATTTGTGTAACACTATTGATAGCCTAGCATAGTATTATGCCTGACATTCAGCAAGCAACATTTTCACAAAAAACAGAAAAACATTCAAATAAAATCATTTACCTTTGAAGAACTTTGAAGAACTTCAGATGTTTTCAATGAGGAGACTCTCAGTTAGATAGCAAATGTTCGCTCCGTTTTCTTCATCACGTTTGGGTAAGAAAGGATTTTTTTTTTTAATTAAGTCATTAAAACGCAAACTTTTTTCCAAATTAACTCCATAATATCGACAGAAACATGGCAAACGATGTTTAGAATCAATCCTCAAGGTGTTTTTCACATATCTATCGATGATAAATCCTTCGTGGCAGGTGACTTTCTCTTCTGAAGAAATGGAACGCACATGGACCTAGAGATTACGCAATAATTTCGACACAGGACACCGGGCGGACACCTGGCAAATGTAGTCTCTTATGGCCAATCTTCCAATGATATGCCTACAAATACGTCACAATGCTGCAGACATCTTGGACGAACGGCAGAGAGCATAAGCTCGTTCACGGCACATTCACAGCCATATAAGGAGACGATAGTAAAACAGAGCTTCAAAAATTCAGCTCATTTCCTGTTTGATGTTTCATCTTGGTTTCGCCTGTAGCAACAGTTCTCACAGATAATATCTTTGCAGTTTTGAAAACGTCAGAGTGTTTTCTTTCCAAAGCTGCCAATTATATGCATAGTCGAGCATCTTTTCGTGACAAAATATTGCGCTTAAAACGGGCACGTTTTTTTATCCAATAATGACATAGCGCCCCCATAGGTTGAAGAGGTTAATAGTGTACACTTTTGTGTCTTTGAGCAGGAAGTTGGTGTGGGTTAGAAGGGGTACATTTCTAGAAGGGTGCAGGATATCTTACTGTAGGGCTAAATTAGGAATTTGTGAGTTGAATTGCACTTAAAACCTCTCTTTGTAAAACAAGACAGATCACAAAGTGTAATCACATGCCAGAACACTGCTCCAATGTTTTTTGATTGGTCCTTGCCTCACAAATGTGCACAACCTACCAACATTTGAATACACCACATGTAGCCTACTTGTGGCTTGTTATTCTGTATCAACAGATTGTGGCAACGTACTGTCGTTGATTCCAGTTGAAAAATATGGAAGTATTCTGTTTTAGTGCCAACAAATTGAGAGTGTAAGTGAAAGGCCATGTATTGAGCATGTCTGTGCTTGTCTACCCGTCCTCTCACATATGGAAATGTGATATTGATAGGAATAATTAAATTGTTCATGATGAGATGAGTTAACACACACACACACACACACACACACACACACACACACACACACACACACACACACACACACACACACACACACACACACACACACACACACACACACACCACACAAGCTTGTTGATTGAGTAGATGATGATGACTGGGGGGGGGGGGGGGGGGTAGCTCATGCGGATTGTCCATTGCTTTACCACATGTTGTTAGGCTGTTTTCAACAGACACTTATTTAATTCAGTGTGCATCTTATTTACAGTGTAGCTGAAAGGGACACTGGGGTTCTGAGTGTGGGCGCTTCAGGCCAAAGTTAGAATAACTGAAGTTACACAGGAAATACCAGTGTGTCAATCAAATTTATAGTTAAAGGTTTCTTCATACAGTATAGACCTTAGACACCACAGACCACAAGTTCTAAACTATTTGATGTCAAGTTAAAGAAAAAATATATGGATAACCATAATGCTTAAAAGATCTGCATATCCTCTTGTCTCTCGATACAAAGAGAGGGAATTCTAGGTCATTTCTGAGTTGCCAGGGAGTTGACTGTACGTTTAGATGAAAGGGATGTGGTTTAATTGGAAATGATAATCTGCTGACTGAGGGGATCTTTCTACCCACAAGCCCTGGCTGTCTATCTGCCAGTACTGCAACAATATCCACAGGGAGATTGGCAGATAGAAGCTGCTGTCAACGCCTCAAGGCAAAGGGTTGCTCCTACACAAGACCGCCACTTGTGTTCGACCCAGGCCATGGCCACTGGCTGATGTGAAGCACACCCATACACTCATAGGCCTTCACAAACACACAAGATAACGCTGACAGTTTCACCAGGGTTGGACCTTTGGTTCTATATTTTTTATAGGCATTACCAATAAACAGTGGAGGGCCATGACACAGCTTTGGAACAGGCACTCACTAGTTGCTTGTCATGTTTTGGTACTATTTCATATGTAAATATACTGTAATAAGTGACAATGTCTGTTGGTTAATTAAAGGTAACATATTATATAACAGTCGAGAGAGAGAGAGAGAGAGAGAGAGAGAGAGAGAGACAGACAGACAGACAGACAGACAGACAGACAGACAGACAGACAGACAGACAGACAGACAGACAGACAGACAGACAGACAGAGAGAGAGAGAGAGAGAGAGACAGACAGAGAGACAGACAGAGAGACAGAGAGAGAGACAGAGAGAGAGACAGAGAGACAGAGAGACAGAGAGACAGAGAGACAGAGATCATGAGCAGATAGGCTTCTGCATTTTCCAGCATATTTTTACAAAAATATAGATTTTTCCACAAGGACATATACAGGATTCTACCCTCCAACACATAACCGTCACTCCAAATCAAAACTAGAAACCTACAACCTGATTTTGAACAAACTTACCTGGAAGGATTCCTACTACAAAAGATTCTTATTACCAAGGTCTATACAGCAAATGCTCTAGCAAATCAACGACTAGCAAAAGAAGTACAAGAAACCTGAAAACGCCATCCAACCTGGAACTGAGTGAGTAATGTTTAGTCTGAAGCTACTTTTAAAGCCAAGAAGAAAAATAAATTACAAGGATATATTTTACTTTATAAGGACTGACTGCTAAGTTAAGGGTACCAAGCTTGCCAGGACAGAACAGATCAGATCAATTAGCACTGATGTGTGAAGTGAGAGTGTCGAAGCCCTTAAACCCAACAATGGCAGGAGAGTTTCACAGCCTCCCCACCCAAAAGCAGAGGCCTTTTAAGCCCCCTCCATCTGTGCAGAGGTCATTACAATACAGTACCCCCTGGATTCATCTCTAATTTGAAATGATATGCAGCCAGGACACTTCAATTGTAAATAAACTAAAAATTGTTGCTTTGATCACATCAGAAGATATTCTCCTCGCAATCTCCAAATACAACAGCCACATGACAACTTTGTTTGGACGTCGAAAATAATCATTTGCCGAAACTGAAGAGATATAGCTAGCTAACGACCTCCTTTTCCACATGGAAAAAATGGTGGACAGAGATTTACAAGCTACGATCTACAAGGAATCTGCCTCCCGAAAAAAGCTTCTCCCATGTGGGTGTGACACCTACTCCTGTTGCCTGCTGCACTGCTGCTGTCTCCCCCTGTCCGGTACAGGTACCCCCGCCACACTCCCCCTTCTCTCCTGAGCGTTCGCTCTCCTCCAGCACACACGCACTGTTGGAGCGAGTGACTGAACTTACAATGACTGGCCCCAAGACATTCTTTTTTTTCTGTGCTTGTGCTATTTGCCTCAGGAATCCTGCATGCTTTGTTGACTATGAACTTGCTTGTTACCCAACCGTGGGACAAACTATATTTGTTCCCCCACTCGGTACTCTGACTCTCTACTGGTTACTCAGACTCTTGGCCTCCCATCCTATTTCAACCACCTCTCACCGGCTTTGTATTCATGTTACCTGATGAAATTGCTGTACAATATGATTCAACACTGCAGAGCTCTCCCTGTCCTCTGCCGTGCCTTGATTGTATTACTGCAGATGATATCTGGAAAGGTGCATGTACACCCTGGCCCATCTACTGTTGCTAGCCCCAATTCTGACTTTGATGCTCTGATATCTGCTTCACTGATTTCTTCTCTCGTAAAAGTATGTGATTTCTGCACGTTCACACTAGAAGCGTATTACCTAAAATATATCAATTGAAAGTGTGGGTTCACAGCTCCAATCCAGATGTGTTGGTCATTACTGAGATGTGATTAAGAAAGAGTGTTTTGAATACTGATGTGATTTTCATTTTTGGAAAAATAACATTCCCGTAGTAAACGGGATATTTTGTCAGGAAAAGATGCTAGAATATGCATATAATTAGGATAGACAACACTAATGTTTCCAAAACTGTAAAAATATTGTCTGTGAGTATAACAGAACTGATATTGCAGGCGAAAGCCTGAGAAAAATCCAATCCGGAAGTGCCTCATGTTTTGAAAGCGCTGCGTTCCAATGCGTCCCTATTGAGCAGTGAATGGGCTATCAACCAGATTACTTTTTCTCCGTATTCCCCAAGGTGTCTACAGCATTGTGACGTAGTTTTATGCATTTATGTTGAAGAATACCCGTAAGCGGCTACATTGCGTAACTGGTCACCTGATGGCTCCCAGAGTGATTCTCGCGTAAAATACAGAGGTAGCCATTATTCCAATCGGTCCTACTGAAAAACCAATTGTCCCGGTGGATATATTATCGAATAGATATTTGAAAAACACCTTGAGGATTGATTATAAACAACGTTTGCCATGTTTCTGTCGATATTATGGAGCTAATTTGGAATATTTTTCAGGGTTTTCGTGACTGCAATTTCCGGGCGATTTCTCAGCGAAACGTGAAGAACAAACGGAGCTATTTCGCCTACAAAAATAATATTTTGGGAAAAAAGGAACATTAGCTATCTAACTGGGAGTCTCGTGAGTGAAAACATCCGAAGCTCATCAAAGGTAAATTATTTAATTTGATTGCTTTTCTGATTTCCGTGACCAAGTTACCTGCTGCTAGCTAGGCATAATGCTATGCTAGGCTGTCGATAAACTTACACAAATGCTTGTCTAGCTTTGTCTGTAAAGCATATTTTGAAAATCTGAGATGACAGAGTGATTAACAAAAGGCTAAGCTGTGCCTGAATATATTTCACTTGTGATTTTCATGAATAGGAATATTTTCTAGGAATATTTATGTCCGTTGCGTTATGCTAATTAGTGTCAGTCGATGATTACACTCCCTCATGCGGGATGGGGAGTCACTAGAGGTTAACCTTTCTGGTTATAACCTTTTTTGGCAAGACAGATCTTCCTAAGGTGGTGGAGTGACAATCTTTACAAAGGAACACCTTCAGTGCTTGTCTGTCTCCAGACAATTTGTTTTTCTGGTTTTAAGCATTACACAAATAGCTCTTTGTTGACTGTTGCTGGGTGTTATTGTTCACCATCAGCACCGGCCTGTACCCTAATTCTCTCGAAGCTCTCTCCTGGCCCCTTACACTAAGTCTGAATTTGTCTTGATAGGTGACCTAAACTGGGACATGGTTAAACCATCTAACCAAGTCCTAAAGCAATGGACTCCCTAAATCTTTCTCAGAGTATGACCAATACTAAAAGCTATGACTCCAAACTCCCAGAAAAGGCTGCTCTTCTTGATGTTATCCTCACAAATAATCCTGATAGGTATCAGTCTGGTGTTTTCTGTAATGACCTGAGTGATCACTGTTTTACAGCCTGGGTTTGTAGTAGTCAGCCGTGCTTCCTTGCCTATCCAACAGTTCCTCATCTTCCACCCCTTCTAATGTGACTACCCCCGATGCTCTTTTTCCCCTGCCATGCAACAAAGTTCCTCCCTGCAGGTAGTCCCTGAGTCCGAGGTGCTAAAGGAGCTCCTTAAACTTGACCCCTGTAATGCTCCGGGTGTCGTGGGTGTGGAGTCAAACGCAGGAGACAGAGTGCAATGCTGTGCTCTTTAATTGCACCAACGCACCACAGGGTGCTCACAATAATGACGGCCCCAAACACGGGGAATGAAAAATGTACAACTGAAAAATGCACGACCAGGAACACACACGTTCCTCTACTACAGAGCCGAAGGTTACAATAATTAATCCCGCACAACAAACAGGCTGTCTAAAGAAGCCCAACTAATCATCACCAACAGGTGCTACCAATAAACATACAAGGAGGGGGAGGAAAGACAATTAGTGGCAGCTAATAGGTCGGTGACGACGACCGCCGAGCGCCACCCGACCGGGAAGGGAAGCCACCCTCGGTCGGACTCGTGACAACCCCAAAAAAACATCTGGGTCAGATGCTTTAGACCCTTTATTCTTTAAGGTTGCTGCCCTTATCATCGCCAAGCTTATCTCTGGTCTTTTTAACCTTCTCTCCTCACTGGGGAGGTTCCCATTGCTTGGAAGGCAGCCACAGTGCATCCTTTATTTAAAGGGGGAGATCAATCTGATTCTAACTGTTATAGGCAATTTCAGTTTTGCCCTGTTTAACAAAAGTGTTGGAAAAACTTGTCAATAATCAACTGACTGGCTTTCTTAATGTCTATGGAATGCAATATGGTTACCCCTCAGGTTATGGATGTGTCACTGCAACTTTAATGGTCCTCAATGATGTCACCATTGCCCTTGATTCTAAGCAAATTTGTGCTGCTGTTTTTATTGACTTGGCCAAAGCTTTTATTATTGTAGACCACTCCATTCTTGTGGGCTGGCTAAGGAGTATTGATATCTCCGAGGGGTCATTGGCCTGCTAACTACCTTTCTCAAAGAGTGCAGTATATAAAGTCAGAATATCTGCTGTCTCAGCCACTGCCTGTCACCAAGGGAGTACCCCAAGGCTCGATCCTAGGCCCCACACTCTTCTCAATTCACCACAACAACATAGCTCAGTCAGTAGGAAGCTCTCTCATCCATGTATATGCAGATGATACAGTCTTATACTCAGCTGGCCCCTCCCCGGATTTTGTGTTAACTTCTTGCTCCTACCCTCTACTTTTTTGAACATTTTGTTAAAAATCGCGCAACATTTCAGCGCCCTGCTACTCATGCCAGGAATATAGTACGTTCATATGGTTAGAATGTGTGTATAGGAAACCCTCGGACGTTTTTAAAACTGGTTAAATCACGACTGTGGCTATTACATAACGTGCGTTACATCGGAAAGCGCAGGAAAACCTGATCACAGAAAATGGAAATAAATATCCTTGCGCCACTTCCAGCAATTGTTAACAGTGAGCCGAATTAGATAAGACCTAGCATTCAACTCCCACAGCGTCCCCATGTAGTCGAGTATCTTGTGAATTTAATCCTCTTTGATTCTTGGTTGAACCGAAAGAGGGGCACGACGTACCTCCGGTCTCCGCCCAGATCATTCCGGAAGAGCTCTCTCCTGAAATTTTTTCCTAGAAGACAGCTAATGATATGTACATCGCCTACGGATGAATTTTATCGCTTATGAACGTTTAGTAATACCTAAAGTAGCATTACAAACGTATTTCGAAGTGTTTTGTGAAAGTTTATCGTCTACTTTTTGAATTTAAAAAAATGACGTTACGTTGTGAAATCGCTGTTTTTTTCGTTTATCACACAGTCTACATATAACGATATCTTGGCTTTATATGGCCCGATTTAATCGAAATAAAGACCCAATAGTGTTTATGGGACATCTAGGAGTGCCAACAAAGAAGATGGTGAAAGGTAATGACTGTTTTCTATTTTATTGTGCGGTTTGTGTAACGCCAAAATGCTAATTATTTTGTTTACGTCCCCTGCTGTGCTTTTCTGTTGTAGTGTATTGGTGCATGCTATCAGATAATAGCTTCTCATGCTGTCGCCGAAAAGCATTTTAAAAATCTGACTTGTTGCCTGGATTCACAACGAGTGTAGCTTTAATTTGATACCCTGCATGTGTATTTTAATGAACTTTTGAGTTTTAACTAATACTATTAGCATTTAGCGTAGCACATTTGCATTTCCAGAGCTCTAGTTGGGACGCAAGCGTCCCAGGTAGAGGTAAGAGGTTAAACCCTCTACCACAAAGCTTTCTTAGTGTCCAACAAGCTTTCTTTGCCCTTAGCCTTTTTCTGAACACCTCCAAAATAAATGTAATGTGGTTTGGTAAGAGGTTTGCCCCTCTCCCCACTGGTGTAATTACTACCTCTGAGGGTTTAGAGCTTGAGGTAGTCACCTCATACAAGTACTTGGGAGTATGGATAGATGGTATACTGTTCTCCTCTCAGCACATATCAAATCTGCAGGCTAAGGTTAAATCTAGACTTGGTTTCCTCTCATAATTGCTCCTCTTTTACCCGAGCTGCCAAACTAACCCTGACTCAGATCACCATCCTACCCATGCTAGATTACGGAGATGTAATTTATAGATCTGCAGGTAAGGGTGCTTTCGAGCGGCTAGATGTTCTTTACCATTCGGCCATCAGATTACCACCAATGCACCTTATAGGACACATCACGGCACTCTATACTCCTCTGTAAACTGCTCATCTTTGTATCGCCGTCACAACACCCACTAGTTGATGCTCCACCCGCAATGACATCTGCTAAACATGTGTATGTGAATAATAAAGTTAGATTTGATTTGTTTTATAAAATCCTCTTAGGCCTCACTCTCCCCTTTCTGAGATACTTACTGCAGCCCTCATCCTACACATACAACACCCGTTCTGCCAGTCACATTCTGTTAAAGATCCCCAAAGCACACCCATCCCTGGGTCGCTCCTCTTTTCAGTTCGCTGCAGCTAACAACTGGACCGAGCTGCAAAAAAACACTCAAACTGGACAGTTTTATCTCCATCTCTTCATTCAAAGACTCAATCATGGACACTCTTACTGACAATTGTGGGTGCTTCGCGTGATATATTGCTGTCTCTATCGTCTTACCTTTTGTGCTATTGTCTGTGCCCAATAATGTTTGTACCACGTTTTGTGCTGCTACCATTTTGTGCTGCTGCCATGTTGTGTTGCTACTATGTTGTTGTCATGTTGTGTTGCTATCATGCTGTGTTGTCATGTGTTGCTTTCATGCTATGTTGTTGTCTTAGGTCTCTCTTTATGTAGTGTTGTGGTGTCTCTCCTGTTGTGATGTCTGTTTTGTCCTGTTTTTTTATTTATTTTATTAATCCCAGCCGCCGTCCCAGCAGGAGGCCTTTTGCCTTTGGGTAGGCAGTCATTGTAAATAAGAATTTGTTCTTAACTGACTTGTCTAGTTAAATAAAGGTTAAATATTACAATCATGTGTAGGGCTTGCATGCATGTGTGTCAATGGGTAGGCAGGGAGGAGATAAGGGTGCCTGGAGTCTAGTGTGCATGGTCCATCAGCACAGTTCAACATGATCCCGGACATCAAAGGCACTTAAATATTTTTCATTCTTGGGGCCGCAATAAGCAGTACATTACGACAGATGCACAAAAGAGCCACAGTTTCCTCTTGGCCCCAGTGCTAGTGTTGACATGAGTAGAAATTAAGGTATCACCCCTTTTTAAAGTCCAGACGGCAGTCAGACAAGCCCCACTGACAGGGGGATGGGAGGGGGGCTCCAGGGGGCCACATCTTATAGAGAACTGAGCCTCAATACAATATTTAATTTATACAAAGTAAACCCCATCTAGTTCTATATCTATCCAGTTAATATAGAGAATGTTCAATGACATTGCATGGCCTGTTGTGTAGTATAGTAACAGGGTCCCTGGCAAATGTTTGAAGCAAGTATATTTGCTAATGAAAATAAAAGTTAATATTATACTACATAGAAAGCAAAATGTTGGTCTTCTCAAAGTGTATGTAAAAGGAAAGTCTATTTAGTTGAGCAGCAGCACAAATGTGACATGATGAGTCAGAGGGTGCTCTCCATCCTAGATCATCCCTCTGCATGAAACCAAAGAGGATCTTGTTTTAAAGGGGAGTCGCTCGCCATCAGAAAGCCACCATTTAATTACGACACACAGGAAATTACCCCTAGAATGGGCCTGGTGCTGATAAGAGGGCTGAGCCGCAGGGATGACAGCTCTAGGAACCTGAGACGACTTATCACTACAGAGTGGCCCCTGCGGTCTGGGCGCCTATCAATCTGATTGGACTGTCATCCCCAGGTCATAATTAATATATTTATCAAATTAATTACTGAAAAAGGAATCTCGACGTCAATGCCGCTATCACTGAGGCTCGCCCTGCCCGGCCGAAACAGCTGCCAAATTCATAGGCATCTTGTTTCGCTTGTGGCTAATATGGGTGCTGTCAGTTTAATGGAGTTAGAGGGCGGTGGAAAGTGGGATGCTTCTGTGGAAAGCCATGACTGAAAAATTGCCTCCCCCTGTGTGGAATAAGAGAAAGAAAATAAATATGTTATTGTTCGGTGACAACCACATCCACAGTGTCTGAAAAAGTCCACAATTAAGTTGCCCTACACGTGGCACCTTACAGATGTACTAGTCATGGTTAGGCCATCTGTATAAAGATATTTAAACATTGACATAAATTCAAAGTTTTTCAAGCATTTAACGCTGTAGGATTGATTCTATAATTTCAATATAGGATTGATCTATGAAACATTGACATAGATCTCGCAAATCTAACAGATCAACCTGCGCAAAGGTGTTGTTATATTCCTATCCCAGATGGGATTGACAGTGCAGTACCCTCCTGTTGGCTAGGGGGCAGTGCTCTGATATGTTGCCTATCTGATGGTGAAAGAGGCACTCTAATACATCCCTGGAAACAAATAACATGTCACAGTCTAAAGGGACCTGTCTGAACCTCCCTGAAGTAAGTTATCCTTTAGTAAGTATATTTTAAATAAAATGGAGGCCAATAACTCTTACCTGTACATATTATAAGGAAATTATAAGGAAATTGTAAGGAAATATAAGGAAATTGTGTTCAAATTATAGGAATAATTTTTATGGGGAACACATAAGCTGTTGCCACACCCATGGTTAAAGCTAGGCCATGCTTGTCTAAATTCAGTGGGTTGTGCACTGGTTGTTGTTCAATTCAACAGTTCAATTCTTATGGGTTGAGAAACATGGTTGTTGATCATTTTGCATGTGGCAACTTTTTCCTTTTAGAAGGCCCAGAGCAGTCATACACTTGATCTTCCTGTGTTTTATATATATTTCCAAACTATTAGGTTGGAATAATACTGTGAAAATGATGATAATGCCCTTTTAGTGTAAGAGCTGTTTGAAAAGTGTCTGAAATTTCAGCCTGTTTAGGTGGGATGGAGTTTTGGCCTGCCTGATGACATCACCAGGCTATACATGAGTTAATAGACCAATAACAAAGAGAGTTCCAAACCACTCTGCCAATAACAGATAGTTTTCAGCTTTCCACTCCCCACTCAGACCACTCCCAGACAGTCCTAGTAAAATTATTGCTTGAGAAATTGCTCTTTGCTAATAAGCTATTTTGTTTTTCACTATTTTAATTGAAAACAGTCACTGTAAGGTATTTTATTTGATATAGAAATAAAAATGGCTGCATTGGACCTTTAAACACAGTTTAAAAACTTTGTTTGAGGAAACAGCACCCAAACATTATCAGTGAGGGGAATCTAGAATAGCCGGTGTGCTAATAGTGAATATGTTAGCTACAGTTCTAATGTTTGCTGACATTCAAAGTTAATCATTTGTCCGAATATTGATCAATACTATCACTATCTGTGGTATCCCCATTCCTCGAAAGACAGTATATTAACAACTGCCTCAGTTTCCCCGTGCGCAGTTCAATCAACATGTATTTCACTTCTCAATCCGCCCTTTCTTCCTGTATATACAAATGCTGCCCTATTCAAATGTCCTATTCCTTTACCTGCTGCGGACCCCTCATGACGGCTTAGATTGTGAATTGCTCAAGTCACACATCACCATTTCCATCTCTATGGAAAGATGATATAATGGGTGGATGGAGAGTGAAGAGGAGAGAGTACAGTCGATACCGTTTTGGTGGTGGTACCCACTTTGACCATCATAATGGATTGTGCAGTCAACATTGGGGAAGTGACCCGGTTATTGCATTATCCTCCATTATTGTGCTCTAAAACACTTGCCTACATGAGCAAATGTAGACTATGTAGTATGTACAATATATAGGGTATGTAGACTTTCTGAGGGCCTTATGTCCCTCGAGAGAAGTATGTCCCTCGAGAGAAGTATGTCCCTCGAGAGAAGTATGTCCCTTGATAGAAGTATGTCCCTTGAGCAAAGTGTGGCTAAGATTTTTTAACGGTACTGTGTCCCCATTCGCTCCCCTGCAGAACAGGTGGAAACACACAGTAGGGCTAGCTTTATCGGGCATTCCAAAGGTAAAACAGGAAGAGGGGGAGCCGAATTGTAAAGGTAACACAATCACTGCTAAAGTAGTCACAGGAGTATCAGTTTCTTTAAGCTGAGCTAAACACGGAGGAAGATTAAGACGTGGATTACTGAACATTTACTTCATGTCACACTGAGAGTGGCATGTGGTTACTGTCTGGAAGGAGACATCCTTCTTAAGTGAGCTCTGTCTTACCTTAGGATAATCCATAGGCCTACTATCCTATCTCTCAGTATTGGTGATTGATTTGTTCATCTGAGATGGGGTGAGGTACTTTTGAATATGTTTTCACAACGTTTTATTTGGTGCTTTGTCATTTAAACATCAAAGACGTGATGATGTTTAATCTCTTGAATCTCTAGCAAACAATCTGTCCCATCTAGATGTTTTCAAAAGATCAGAATCTGATCCCAAGGGGCAGAGTTCACCTTTAACACTTGCACTTGACCCCTGACCTTGGGAATGAGCCGCCCACTCAATCTCTGACCCACGGTGCTGTTGGACCAATCTCAGGTTGGGGGGGCAGAGAGAGAGAGCAAAAGGTAGTGAGAGAAAGAGAGAGAGAGGGGGGTGGGTGGGTGGAGAGATGTGGAGTGAGAGAGAGGTCTGCATTGGTTTCTCTCCTGCTACAAACTGACAAAAGATGGGTGATTGATGATGACTGATTGATGGATAAAATCCACTAATCTTATACATTCTGATTTAAAAAATTCAAGCAAACATTGCCTTTCATCCAGATGTTTTCTACCATCCAAAATATTGTCCACCATCCAAGGAAGCCAAACACAGAGTTCCCAAAAATGGACTCCACATTGGGGGAAACAGCGCCACTGTTCGCCACCATCACATTTTTTCTTGTTTTTGTTTTGTTTATGAAATGGAGTAGTATCCAGCATTGTGGTAAAGGTGCAATACATACTCTGCTGTTCTATCGCACGTGCAATGATGTGCAATGATTTCCGTGGGTGAAAATATCGTTGTTTGATTTTTTTTTTTGTAATAGACGAGGCAGTTTCACAATTACTGATTCCAGCTTTAAGATGATTAATCACCAACACATTCATTTGGAAAGTTGGATAGTTGATGTGTGAGCTGTGTTAAATTGTGTGTTTTACCTGGAAATAATGACTTATCTGATGTTGAGAGATAAACAGAGAAAAGGGCATAGGGCCATAGAATCAATAGTAAAATGCTGCAATAGGACATTCATCTAATTTGTTCACAACTTGTTACCATATAAAATGCATTAGCATTACATCAAATACAAAATAATACCAATGTCATATGTCAATCACCATCAGTTATGTAGCCCCTGGGGTTTTGCCATCCACCCCCTCCCTCTATGAATGAGTGACTGTGTGGGTAGAACAGGTGCACGCTGGTACACCGTTACATGGCTACCTCCTGCCTCTCCGTGTGTTGTGTCCTCTTTAGTTCAATGTTCCTGTAGTCGAAAAGGGCTTTGAGATCAACCTTGTGAAACACCTGCATCCTTCCTTACCCCCCTTAACCCACCCCTTGTTTCAAAGAAAATACTCCACCTCTCTCCAGCCTGAGCAAGGGGGGATGGAAGGAGGTAGTTGGGGAGGGGTGAGATCGCTGCTACCCTATAGGCTCTCTTTCAGGGCTTTAGTGTAGAGAGAAGTCGGCTTGCTGTCCCACTGTGTTTCGCCCCCCTGAACGCGCACAAGACGCCCATTCATGTCCTTCACCCCACTCCTTTATCCGCCCCCCACCACCTTCCCCTTTCCTCTCTTCTACCCCAGCTGAGGCAATTCAACTCGGGCCAGAAGCAAGGACCTTTAATCTAACAGAATGTACCAGGTACGTGAACTATTTAACTGCTATGCTTGTTCAAGGGGGTGGACAAGAAGGCTAAGGTAACCAATGTGTAACCAAAAGCTCCAACATTTATCCTTGGAAAGGGATAATTTCCTTTCTGTTGTTCCCAACAAAGGCCAGCAGGCACAAATGGTCTGCAATCAGTGTCACCGGGAAGTGGAGAGCAATTTGTTTCTATTAAACAGGACAGTCCCCCTTCTTGATTCTGTTGGCTTTTGTCCTGCCAGGTAAACTGTGCCAGTCATGGTCTTCAATGTGAGCTTCCTTTGACCCCCCCCCCTCCCCCCCAAAAAGAAGAAACCCTGCTTACACACACAACCCTGCTTACACACACCAACATACATGCGTGCGCTCACAATCCCCCAGTGGTGATAAAGAAAGTCAACTTCAATGCGACATTCAGGGAGAGGCCTGTTAGGCTGGCTACTGCACCTGGTGGTGATTTGTCTCCTCCAGTTCATGGTTGGGTCACTGCAACACACCACACCCCCCATCATCCCTCCCAACCCCACAATCATCCACCCAACCCCCAACATACAACTCCCCTCAACAAGCCTCTGTCCTCCTAAACCATAAGCCATCTCCCAGGCCTCTGTACCGTGCCACATCTGTGACTGCTTGACCCCTCTGATTTATCCTGGTCCCTACGAGGCAGAAATACAATGCTGGCCCACTGTAATTCATCCACACTGCTCCCCATGCTATACAGGCTCAGTCACACACTGTGACAGAAACAAGAAGGCGGCTTCCACAAGAGGGTGTATCTTTTTTATATTTAAACCCCAGTGTGAGCCATCCATTCAGACAGTGCTTCAGATATGATGGTTATTGAGTGTGACTGTATATCAGTCAGGATACCGTAATGCATGCCAATGGATAAGGGCAGTTATTTTACCACACAATAAATGTGTTTATGCTTATGAAACAAAGTGACATGGCTATTGGTGACTGTTTCATATTTTTTCTACAGTATATATATACATATTTTTATATAAAGTTTTTCTGTGTATTTTTCAATACATTTAAAAATTATATATATATAAAATATTTACCTAAATTTGTGTAGGTGTAAATCCTCCTCTCCAGGATTGGAAAGTGTCTGTATGGTGACCGATACAGTAAGTAAACAGTTCAAATATGTGGTAGGCCTACTTGGGATTTGCATAGCCCTGATAAGGTATTCAGGTATGGAGCTCATCTGAGAAAACATCTCAGTTGTCATATCTAATTAAAATCCAAATAGGGAAGTTGTGGCCTCAATATATTATACTATAAAATTTCACTAGAAAAAAATCATCCTCTCTTTACTTTCCTCTACTATCTTCCCCATTTGTCTCGTCTCTTCCTATAACCTATTCCTATTCTCTCCTCTCGTGCAGTTAGCCACTGGACACATATGCTTCAATTCATTTAGCTAATGAGTACCTCTAAAAGACACGCCCCCCTTCCACTCCATCTAACACCCCCCACCCCACCCCAACCCCCTCTTCCCTCCTTCTCCTCTCTTTGTATCGACGCCCTGGGACCCCATCTGGGTTCTTTAGGAGGCATGAAATGCACAGAAATTATTAGTAATCATCACACACCATCAGAAACTGATCCTAGAGCTGTAATTACATGATAAATGTCTGCCTAACACATGCCCCCTATTTAGCAGCACCCTGGAGACTGGGGATAATAGACAGCTAACAGGGATCTGCAGAAAGGGCCTTTCAGCGCTAGCCTGGCCTATTGTCTACACGCCAATACACCTCTGCCTCCGTTTGGCAACACAGACCCCAATCAATCCTCCCTCGCCCTGTTTAATTCCTCATCCTCAGCAACCTTTAAGTAGACAATTATTTGCGCCACAATGCTGATGGCACAAAACACTTTCACATTAAAAAAATATATTAATATGGACTAATTTCAGGAAATGTGGCAACATTTTGAATGCAGCTGGCTGTCTTTGCCCAATTTACTTTTTAGCTTCTTGTTTTCTTTTACCATTCTATTTAAAGCTGTGAACCTGATATGAGCACAATTATTTTAAAATAGCGACTGTTTCTTGATCACCTGTCAACCAGGCCTGCACACATTATGCCATGGTTGCAGTTGGAGTTTCAACTCTAACATACAGGACGAAATGTGTGTATTTCTATAATTCTTTCACCAGTATGGTACCGCAGTTGCATGGGGGCGCCAGCAAGGTCTGAGCTGTTTTCCCCAAAAATGATTCCTTGCTAACTTCTTACATTTCTACGCATTATGCCATGGGGCAAAGAGAAAAATGTGTAGTTTTATAGCTAGTCTCATGCTATTCTACACATTTTTACATGAGGCTGATGAGAAAATGTTGCTGTTTTAAAGCTAATATCCTGAATTTCTACACATATTGCCATGGGGCTGACAGAATTTAGCATTTTTAAAGCTAATTTACTGTAATTGATTTTTTTTTTATTGGCTTGTTCATGTGCAATTTGGAGAATGCACTTTTTTGGTGTAGGGGGCCTTGCACGAGCTGCAGGGGTGAGTGGTACACCAGTGTCTTTCACTGAGGTGATGTGTTGTTTATGTTCCAAGGAATAAGGTCGGTCTGTAGGTGTGTCACACCTTTCAAGACAGATACACTATTCAAAAAGTATTCTACTCAGAGGCAAAGCATACTGTATTAGCTATGACTTTATGCATTCTGTTAATTACCAACACGTGATTCGTCTTTTAAGGACGAGCCTTAAAATATGTGCATTTTGGGGATTAGTGTCCTAGAAAGTGGATTCTCACAATAGCAGTCACGGGGATGTGAAAACATGGTTCAAATAGGCCTTGCAGTATAACTGATACCTTATTGCTCTGCAGTTTTAATGCAAATAAGGAATACATGAACAAATAATGGTTCATATGTTGTGACATTTCTCCTCATATTTGTTTTTGCATTTTCCAATAAACTGCTTTGGACTGAACATTGCAATGAGCAGATGTTGACTTCAACACCTTGTGCGCCTCTATATCAGATATGCATGCAAAAGAGTATGTTTTTATCTTAATACTGATACCAAATGAGGAATTAATGTTTGTGAAAAACAAGCTCTATTTGCCTGAGATTTGCCTACCTGGCTTCAAACAATGGCCAAGTCGTTGGGAATATGGTATATGTTAGCCAGGTGGCCGGGTGCTTTCAGGCCGTTAAGCAAATTTGATTTCTACCGTACGCTCACCTTGTAAGAATAATAACACTGATCCTTTTTACAATGTGTTGATTCATTACACTTCTCATTCAAAGTCATATAACTGATTTAAAGGACTTGCAGTGACTCTTGTGGGAAGCTTGTTTTATCCCCCTCCCTAGCAAAATGACAGTTGAAATGAAAAATTGAAATAAATAAGATCGTAATAACCAAGTGACTGCTCAGTTTGTGTTAAAAAAACAAATGTGACATCAGGCAGACCAGACATACTGGATATGATAAGAGCATGATGAAAACTGTCTCATAGGCCTAACAGTTCTTCAGTTTGCCGCTAGATGGCAACAGTTGACCTTTTCTCTTATATTTGAATGAAAAAAAAAGTACCTTTATTTAACTAGGCATGTCAGTTAAGAAAACATTCTTATTTACAATGACAGCATACCAGGAAACAGTGGGTTAACTGCCTTGTTCAGGGGTAGAACAACGGACTTTTACCTTGTCAGGGATTGAATCTAGCAAGCTTATGGTTACTAGTCCAATGCTCTAACCACTAGGCTACCTGAAATCTAAGGCTGAAGAGAAGGGATGTTATTCTATGGTGTTTATGTATCTACAGTCAAAGAACAACATATAATCTGTTTATTAATCTAATAAGATATCTGTATCCCCAAAAATAATGTAAGGTTTTCAGTATTCAGTTCTTATATGCATAGTCACTTTAACCATATCTACTGTTCATGTACATACTATCTCAATCAGCCTGACTAACCGGTGTCTGTATGTAGCCTCGCTACTTTTATAGCCTTGCTACTGTATATAGCCTGTCTTTTTACTGTTCTTTTGTTTCTTTTCCTACCTATTGTTCACCTAATACCTATTTTTGGCACTATTGGTTAGCACCTGTAAGTAAGCATTTCACTGTAAGGTGTAACACCTGTTGTGTTCGGCCCGCGTGATAAATACACTTTGATGTGATTTGAACAGTCCATGGTAGCAGTAAGCAGATTCTAGATGTACGTAGGTAGCCTACTGTATGTGAACTGGACATCATAGCACTCCTGGAATTTTCATCTCTGACTGATGTCTGACTTGTTATGGTACTTAGTATGAGTTTTCCTGGTCAGGACAGGTAGTTTCTGTATCACAGTTCTCCTTCTTGTCACCTCTACAGTATAATGCATCAATACATATCTGGGTTTCACAATCAGATTATTATAGCCTTCCTCAACTAATTTTATCTTTATTTAACTAGGCAAGCCAGTTAATAACAAATTCTTATTTTCAATGACAGCCTATGAACAGTGGGTTAATTGCCTTGTTCAGGGGCAGAACAACAAATGTTTACCGTGTCAGCTCGGGGATTCAATCTTGCAACCTTTTGGTTACTAGTCCAACGCTCTAACCACTAGGCTACCTGCTGCCCCTAATCTGAAATTGTACCTCTGTTTACACAAATGCCAAATGAAAATCATCAATTTCACTCACTATCTACATTTGTATTTACATTAGCCCCATGCACAACACTTAATGGTAGATCATAGTATTATGCAAACAACAACTGGGCAACTCTGTTGGTAGGCGATACTTTGTCTACATAATAGCAATTAGGCCCATCTTATTTGTGTCAGAGGACCTCCTTAAAATTACCACAGACACAACTGTCTTTTTTTAAAAAGGTTAAAAGGGCTGCCAAACCAAAACTAAAGTAACCAAGACGCACAAAGAATCAAAAGCACAGGGATTTGAGTGAAACCACACAATGTCACAGACATGTCAGCTATTTCCTAATTGATATCTCCAGCCATTCAGTCAGTCAGTCATTGAGTTGCTAATAGCGCTCAGCAATGCCCTGAATGACAGGGACAAGAATTCCCCCTGGGGATGGGCTGTCAGGAGAGTCGTGTGGACAGGGACACTTCTCATTAACGTCTGTTAATGAGGAGGAATGCCTGGTGATTGTTGGATCTCGTCGCCCGCCCAGAGAGACTAGGCATGTATGTGCTTTTCCCTGAGCTGGCCTCTTAGCATCAGCTCTTTGACTGGCAGTAATGGAGACTTGGTCACGGAGAAAGAGCATTCCACTAGGCCAACACTGAGCAACACAGTTTCTGTGGCACTCTGACATTCTGTTCCTCAGGACCTCAGCTACATGAATACTGTAATTAAAGAAGCACTGGTGCTAGCATAGAATATATTATACTGTTACAATAACCATATGGGTAAAAATGTCTATAGGTAAAAATTGCAAAGGTATATTTGGTATTTCATTAAGATCCCCATGACATAATACAGAACATTAATAGACAAGAACAGCTCAAGGACAGAACTACATCAATTTAAATATGGCACACGTAGACTACATATCAATACATGAACACAAACATTCTAGGTCAAATAGGGGAGAGGCGCTTTGCATTTAGACGTTGCTTAATCCATTGTTAAAAAAAACATGTTTGCTGTTCATTTGAACAATATGATCTGGAAGGGAGTTATATGCTATAGTGGCTCTCTATAATACTGTATGCTTTGTTGAATTTGTTCTGGATTTGGGGACTGTGTGTGTCAGAGCTGTGTGTAAGTTGCAAACAATTTGGAATATTCAACACATTAATGTTGCAGTCAGTCTCTTCTCAACTCCTAGCCAAGAGAGACTGCCATGCATAGTATTAATATTAGCCCTCTGATTGCAATGAAATGCAAGATGTGCCACTCTGTTCTGGGCCAGCTTAACTAGGTATTTCCTTGCAGTACTTGACCACATGGCTGCACAATAATCAAAATAAGACAAAACTGCAGCCTGCAGGACTTGCTTTTTGTAGTGCAGTGTCAAACAAAGCAGAGCATCTCTTTATTTCGGACAAACCTCTATCCCATTTTTACAACCATATAATCTATGTTTTGACTATGACAGTTTACAATCTAAGGTAAAACCAATAAATTTAGTCTCCTCAACTTGTTCAACAGCCACACCATTCATTACCAGATTCAGCTGAGGTCTATAATATATAGAATGATTTGACCCAAATACAATGCTCCTAGTTCCTCAAAAAGATCCTCAAAAAGTTCTACAGTCACACCATTGAGAGCATCCTGACCGGTTGCATCACCGCCTGGTATGGCAACTGCTCGGCATCCGACCGTAAGGCGCTACAGGGTAGTGCGTATAGCCCAGTACATCACTGTGTCCAAGCTTCCTGGATGCTTCCTGAACATGTCAAACGATGTCTGGAATCAATCGTTAGGATGTTTTTAACACAAAACATCAATAATGTTCCAACCGGAGTATTCCATGGTCTTCAGAGAAGCACTGGAACAAGAGGTAACTCTCTCTGGAGCACGCGTCATGAGACCAATGGTCTCTGCCAGACCACTGAGGCCAAGCTTTGAAAACACATAGCTCTGTCCCACTTCCTGGTTGGATTTTTCTCAGGTTTTCACCTGCCATATGAGTTC
The DNA here is from genome assembly GCF_034236695.1 of Oncorhynchus nerka. Taxonomy (NCBI): domain Eukaryota; kingdom Metazoa; phylum Chordata; class Actinopteri; order Salmoniformes; family Salmonidae; genus Oncorhynchus; species Oncorhynchus nerka. Next base: position 37,414,956 of record NC_088423.1, on the reverse strand, counting down.
TCTAATACTCACAGACATCATTCAAACAGTTTTAGAAGCTTCAGAGTGTGTTCTATACAATACTAATAATAATATGTATATATTAGCATCTGGGACAGCGTAGAAGGCAGGTCACTCTGGGCACGCTATTCATCCAAAGCAAAAATGCTGCCCCCTTTCCCAACAAGGATAAAGAAAACCCTCTTAGTTCTATTAGATAGATAGCTCTGAATCCACAATATGGCAGAGGTTGAAAATCCATAACACATAAGTTCTCTCAACAACAGGTTATGGTCAATAATGTCAAAGGCTACACTGAAATCTAACAGTACAACAACTTCTAGCATGCTCTATAAGCATGCTAGAAGTCTGTTGTTAATTTGTTTACAGAGAAATAGCATTGTACTTGGTCTAACACAATTTTTCCAACAGTTTGCTATGAGCTGGCTACAAGCTGATTAGCCTGCTGTTAGTAAAGGCGTCTTTACCACTCTTGGGTAGCAGAATGACTTTGGCTTCCCTACAGGCCTTAGCACAAAGACTTTCCTCTAGGGTCAGATTAGAGTCAGCTACCATCCTCAGTAGCTTTCCATCTAAGTGGTCAATGCCACGAGGTTTGTCATTATTGATCGATAACAATTATCTTTCCACCTCTTCATTTTATTTTTTATGCATGAGAACTATGGTTCACTGTTGTTGGCATTTCCTGCTTAAGTTTGTCCACTTTGCCAATGAAGTAATCATTCAAATAACTGGCAACATCAAATTGTTTTGTGTTAGACCCAAACTGTTACAGACCTAAATCCATCCTGCCCTGCCTTTCTAAAGTCTTTGAAAGCCAAGTGAACAAACAGACCACTGACCATTTCGAATCCCACCGTACCTTCTCTGCTATGCAATCCGGTTTCCGAGCTGGTCATGGGGGCACCTCAGCCACACTCAAGGTTCTAAATGATATCATAACCCCCATCGAGAAAAGACAGTACTGTGCAGCCATCTTCATCGACCTGGCCATGGCTTCCGACTCTGTCAATCACTGTATTCTTATTGGCAAACTCAACAGCCTTTGTTTCTCTAATGACTGCCTCGCCTGGTTCACTAACTACTTCTCAGATAGAGTTCAGTGTATTAACACTGTATTAACAAACCTACAAAAGAGATTCAATACCATACAACACTCCTTCCGTGGCCTCCAACTGCTCTTAAATGCTAGAAAAATGAAATGCATGGTCTTCAACTGACCGCTGCCCGCACCTGCCCTCCCGACTAGCATCACTACTCTGGACGGTTCTGATTTAGGATATGTGGACAACTGTAACTACCACGGTGTCTGGCTAGACTGTAAACTTTCCTTCAAGACTCATATTAAGCATCTCCAATCCAAAATCAAATCTAGAATCAGCTTCCTGTTTTGCAGCAAGCCTCCTTCACTCATGCTGCCGAACATACCTTCGTAAAACTGACTATCCTACCGATCCTTGACTTCAGCGATGTCATTTACAAAATAGTCTCCAACACTCTACCCAGCAAACTGGATGCAGTCTGTCACAGTGCCATCCGTTTTGTCACCGAAATCCCCATATACTACCCACCACTGCGACCTGTATGCTCTCGTTGGCTGGTCCTTGCTACATATTCGTCGTCAAACCCACAGGCTCCAGGTCATCTATAAGTCTTTGTTAGGTAAAGCTCCAACTTATCTCAGCTCACTGGTCACCATAGCAACACCCACCCATAGCACGCGCTCCAGCAGGTATATTTCACTGGTCATCCCTGAAGCCAACGCCTAACTTGGCCGCCTTTCCTTCCAGTTCTCTGCTGCCAATGACTGGAACAATTTGCAAAAATCGCTGAAGTTGGAGACTTATTTCTCCCTCACTAAATTTAAGCATCAGCTGTCAGAGCAGCTTACCGATCGCTGCAGCTGTACACAGCCCATCTGTAAATAGCCCATCCAACCAATTACCTACCTCATCCCATTTTTGTTTTTGTTTTTCTGCTCTTTTGCACACCAGTATCTCTACTTGCCCATCCTCATCTGCATATCTATCACTCCAGTGTTAATTGCTAAATTGTAATTACTTCGCCACTATGGCCTATTTATTGCCTTACCTCCTTTTGCCATTTGCACACACTGTTGTGTTATTCACTGTCCGTTTGTTTATCCCATGTTTAACTAACTCTGTGTTGTTGTTTTTGTCGCAATGCTTTGCTTTATCTTGGCCAGGTCGCAGTTGTATATGACTGGCCTGTATGTGGGACGTGTCCCACCTGGCCAAAAGCTAGAGAAAATGCAGTGCGTCAAATTCAAATAAATTACTATAAAAATCAAACTTTCATGAAATCACACATGTAAGATACCAAATTAAAGCTACACTTGTTGTGAATCCAGCCAACATGTCAGATTTCAAAAAGACTTTTCGGCGAAAGCAAACGATGCTATTATCTGAGGATAGCACCTCTGTAAACAAAGAGAGAGAAGCATATTTCAACCCTGCAGGCGCAGAAGCAAATATATAAATCATGCCTTACCTTTGAAAGGTTCTTCTGTTGGCACTCCGATATGTCCCATAAACATCACAAATGGTCCTTTTGTTCGATTAATTCCGTTGATATATATCCAAAATGTTCATTTATTTGGCGCGTTTGATCCATTTATTTTGCGCAATGTGACTACAAAATATCTCAAAAGTTACCTGTAAACGTTTCCAAAACTTTTCAAACTACTTTAGTAATACAACTTTAGGAATTTTTAAAGTAAATAATCGATCAAATTGAAGACGGGATGATCTGTGTTCAATACAGGAAGAAAACAAACTGACGCTACCTTTCTGGTCACGCGCCTCTAACAAACAGTACACTTGAAGTGACGCTCATTTTGAACAGGGCTACTTCTTCATTACACAAAGGAAAAACCTCAACCAATTTCTAAAGACTGGTGACATCCAGTGGAAGCGGTAGGAACTGATGAAATCCCATTGAAAAGAGAGTGACCTCAAAAAAAAATCGGAATGATTTTTCCTCAGGGTTTCGCCTGCTATATAAGTTATGTTATACTCAGACATGATTCAAACAGTTTTAGAAACTGCAGAGTGTTTTCTATCCAAATCTACTAATATGCATATCTTATCTTCTGGAGATGAGTAGCAGGCAGTTGAATTTGGGCATGCATTTCATCTGGATGTGAAAATACTGCCCCCTGTCACCAAGAAGTTAAATAAAGGTGAAATTTAAATTTAAAAAAATAATTAATAAGCTATCTGATACGATGAAGGATGGAGTTGAATTTGTCTTTCTGCCCATAATTTCATTTAAGTACTGCAATGTTGTTGTTTTTCTCCATAATTCTTTATACCATTGATCTTGTCTTCATAATACAGTTTCTTCTTGATTTTGTTGAGTTTAGTGAAATCATTTCACAATTTGCAGTAAGCCAGCCAGTCAGATGTGCAGCCAGACTTATTAACCACTCCTTTTGCCCCATCTCTTTCAACCATACAGTTCTTCAATATCTCATCCATCTACGGAGCCTTGACAGTTTTAACAGGCAGTTTCTTAACAGGTGCATGTGTATCAATAATTGGAAAAAGCTATTTAATAAATTGATGAACTACAGGTTTGGATGCTCCTTAATAATCACATCAGACCAATAAATATTTATTTTAATTATTTATTCACATGAGAGTCACAGCAAAATCTTATGTATGATCTCTTATACACTATTTTAGGCCCAGCTTTCGGGAACGTTGGCTTTCCTGCATATAGAGTGCAATCGGAAAGTATTCAGACCCCTTCCCTTTTGAATAATTTATTTACATAAGTATTCAGACCCTTTTCCATGAGACTCGAAATTGAGCATCAGGTTTCTATGGATCATAATTGAGATTTCTCTACAAATCGATTGAAGTCCACCTGTGGTAAATTCAATTGATTTGACATGATTTGGAAAGACATACACCTGTCTATATAAGGTCCCACAGTTGACAGTGAATGTCAGAGAAAAAACAAGTCACGAGGTCGAAGGAATTGTCTGTAGAGCTCCGAGACAGTATTGTGTCGAGGCACAGATCTGGAGAAGGTACCCAAGAAATGTCTGCAACATTGAAGGTCCCCAAAAACACAGTGGTCTCCATCATTCTTAAATGGAAGAAGTTTGGAATTACCAAGATTCTTCCTAGCGCTGGCCCCCTGGCCAAACGGAGCAATCGGGGGAGAAGGGCCGTAGACAGGGAGGTGACCAAGAACCGGATTGTCACTCTGACAGAGCTCCAGAGTACATCTGTGGAGATGGGAGAACCATCCAGAAGGACGACCATCTCTGCAGCACTCTACAAATCAGGCCTTTATGGTAGAATGGCCAGCCTGAAGCCACTCTTCAGTAAAAGTCACATGACAGCCCTCTTGGAGACTCTCAGACCATGAGAAACAGTATTCTCTGGAAAAAAAACGCAGGATTTTGCAACTTTTCCTCCCTAATGTAAACACCTATTTCTGTTAGAGGGAGCACATTGATTTAAATTGATCTATGTACATAAGCACAATAGCGTCACACTACTCAAAATCTAAAAGATGATTGATAAATCACATTTCACCATGTGAGCAAATTTCACCCCTCTTGTGTATAGCATGAGTAGATATGTCATTTGTCTTAATGCAATGCTGCTAGCTAGCGTAGCCCTTTGCGTGACCCATAATTTGCCACTAACAACTGCTGTGGGCTGGGTAATGATGGCTTTTCATTAGTGCTAGTGGCCTAGACCAGGATTAGTTTAGCAAAAGGGTCCTTCCTGTAATTGCGTACCATTACAAATATAGTAGGTAAAGTGTAGAGGGGCCATCCCTGCCCCTTTGCTAACCGTTAATAGTAATTGAACAATTAAACTTTAGCGACTCAATTACCTCTTCACAACAACAGAGCTATGGAATATAGAGGCAGTAATCATGGTAGATATTGTTTATGGGGGAAAGGATTTAAGTGGATGATAGATAATGCTGATATTATCTACCAGTGCCTGGATGCTACTGTAAAACATGACAAGTAAACAGAAAATGAAGATGGATGAGGAAAACCTGTAAAGGGAATTTGGTTTCAGGTTCCATTGTTCAATTTTACTTTAAAATGTAATCTAATGTTACTAGCTATATTTTGAATTCAGAAATGAATGCCTATTTTGATGATTTATTAATAACCAATTAGGTATCAACTTCTACTGATTAGTTATATAGTTAACTGAAAAGTAATGCTTCAGCCTGGTCCTCATTCTTGAATGTGGAAACAAAAACACCAGACCCAAATCACTGGGAGGGAAAGAGTGCTCTTCACCAAGCCCATATTCACTCCAAGTAGGAAACACACTATGCAGCTCCTCATTAAGTGGAATTAAAACTGTGCAGGTTTATAATTATCAAATAAATCCTGATCCACATGAATGGATTAATGTGCATGCCATAATTCTCCCTCACTCAGTGGAGCTCTGGCAGTGAATGAGTCTTTTGTGTCCCACAGTAGGGAAGCTTTTGTAAAATTACACCCGCGCATAATGATGCTAATCATAAATTAGCATTTCAAGATAGGGAACTGTGTGTATGTGTGGTGTGTGTGTGTGTGTGTGTGTGTGTGTGTGTGTGTGTGTGTGTGTGTGTGTGTGTGTGTGTGTGTGTGTGTGCATGTGTGTAATAATTAACACGCCTCTTGATTTCAAAGTATGGCCTAAGCAGTGGATTACATGTAGGAAACATCCAATAACAAGCAAGCATTGGTAAACATCACTTCGTTTTGCTCTGGGCTGCCCACTCTCTCCTTGTTTGATGACAGACTCAAGAGAGGATTTGATTCTAAGAAGTGACCTGTTTTTTTACTCAGAACACTCTTTTTTTCTACTATTTCTCTCGCTCAATGTTTGCTTGTATGTTTGGATCAGAATTAATAAGATTAGTGGTTGTTTGGGTGTACCCATCAATCAGTCATCATCAATCAGCCACCTTTTGTTAGTTTGTAGCTGGAGAGAAAGCCCTCCCTCTCCCTCCATCTCACTCCACCTCTTCTCTCTCTCTCTCTCTCTCTCTCTCTCTCTCTCTCTCTCTCTCTCTCTCTCTCGCTCTCTTTGCACAAACATGCACACATACACAAAACTGAAATGCAAGACACACGGTGATGATATTAGATTCAAGTTTCAATTCATGACTGAAAGTAGCAGGTGTGTGTTTCATTCCCGACCAATGAAAGAGACCCTGCAGTGTGGGCTCCTTACTGTAGGGAGTTGACCTCTAAGCAAAAGAGACAAAGAGACCAATCTAGAGATAGGGCCCACTCAGTGTCCACTTATCACCAGGCTGGAACCCTGGACAATTAAAACCTGCTTGTTTGATGTCACAATTAACATTGGACTGTTTGCTTGGTCATTAATCTCAATATGGTTTCAATTCTCTTCTATTCATTGGTGCATCTGGGCTCTACCCACTTCTGGTTATGTTCATGGAAACATTGGACATGATGAAAACAAGAGGAACCAGCAACAATTCCCCCTCTGTTTATCGTCTTGTATCGCTCTTTAACCATTTTTCAATGATTATTACTCAACTTGTGAGTGTGACTGATTTAGTGTTTTATGAGGACTGAAGTGATGTTATCACCAAGATGTCGTGAACATACTTGTAGAAAGCGAGGAGCCACGAGGGTCTTAGAATTGTGTCAGTCTGGTGCTCATAGGTCTTGTCTGTCACGATAACTATAATCTTTTCAGTTGCCAGACAGTGACTTTCTAAGTTGTGTAGTTGTATACTCTTTGCATGAAAAATACTGTTTATTTCATTGAGTGAACCACATATCAAAATGATAACTGACCTAGTTTGTCTTCAAACAATCGACTATGATTATAACCATCCTGGCACCACAGCTATCGTGTCATTACATTTCAATACCATTTTCCTAACCACAGGATTTCATTGTTCGAGAATTATTTCCTGTAAACATAACCACTGTTGTTGGACCTCCAGGTAAATGCTTATTGGCTGTTATTTTTAGGGACCATACTAAGCCGTGTGGCTTTGTATTAAGTTTAGCCCTGCTAAACAAATTGAGTTTATGTTTTCAAAGCTTATGACATTACTGTGAAAGGGATATAGCTTTATACACCAGGAAACTAGCCAGTTTCCTCAACACGAAAACCCCTAATGGTTCCTAATCTGGTTCTTAAATGGCGCTTGACAGCTAGCTGAAACCAGCGCCTGCTCTGGTCTGGAACAAACTGGGGGTTGTTCTTCCCCTTTTGGTTGTGATATTAACATGATCAGTTTTTGGTTTGGGTGTGAGGTCATTTCCATACTGCTGTTTACATGGAGTTTTCCTAACGGTCTCCCCCAATGTCAACGATTTTTTCAGTCTTAGGTGTATGTTTACCTTACTTGTGTTAGGTAAAATTGAGAACTAAGAAGTAAGGTTCCCGAAAATGACATGGGGTTTTTACTCTCATTAAATAACTATTAGTGGCTGGTTGGTGTGAGACCAAACATGTCATTCATTTATTTTCATTTATGCATAATAGTCAACACACCAGACAGTCAGAGTTATAACAGTACTGGAGTTAGCTATGTTAAGCTAATTGCTCATTCTTGTCGGCAGACCCTGGCATTCCTTATGTTTTCACTGTTGTTACAGAGAAAGCACTGTAAGCAGATAATCATGCGAGACTTTCAGTGATGTGTAATATCAACACATAACACAGGAAGGCAAGGTCCTAGATCTGGCTCATTCACAGCTGTGAACCCATCTGTACACTAGGTGGTGCCCCATCTCTTTAACCAGATACAGTAGAATCAGGTGGCGCCTCTCCTACTTACTGTAGTGCTCAGTAGGAAGGTGCTAGATGTATTCAAATGTTTAGGCTACTAGTTTAACCCTCTGTTCAATCTGCTAATATGCTTGTGTTTATAGACGGGTTGGTTGTTTAGCAACAAAGCGGACCCGTGCTCAACTATGTGGCAAAACAGACGGGGTTGGCTTAGATTGTTGACATGTAAACTATATTTCGCTTCCAAATGTTTATTGAAAACATAAATACATGTGCACAATGAGTGCTTGTTGTCTCTCAAATAGATTGTTATACTTGTTGGTTCGCTATCTAGCGAATTTGAGCTATATTAGTATAGACATGACATTGGTCCAAAAAACTCAAAACAAGACATGGTATCAATAACAAGAGACAATGCGCTGAAATGAGCCACTTCTTGTCACTGTTGCAAGCTATCTGGCCAACCAGAATCACGTCAACACGGAATTCTGCCCCATTGAAGTGTCCGCATTGTTTTTGTGTCGTTGTCAGCTAAGCCATCTATTGTTTATTCAACATGACTGACCTCAGAAGCATGTATGCTAGAGGGTTTTAAGGGTGTCCTCATCGCATCCACCACCCAAGGAAAGGCAAGCTATACGTATAAGCAGATCCAAGATATCTAGCATAATACGTATTCAAATTGTACTTATAAATATGTATGTTCACCTAAACAGAGAATGGCTTTCTGTACTACACACTCATGCACACATACAGTACATACAGTTTATGCCCTCTCTCTCTCTCTCTCTCTCTCTCTCTCTCTCTCTCTCTCTCTCTCTCTCTCTCTCTCTCTCATACATGCACACACTCATACACACACACATCCCCCTCCCTCCTTTGCTCCGTTTGTCTGTATCCCTATAGAGGACTATTCTTCCTCTCACTAACTCATAATAATGTGAACCGAGGAGAGAAAACTAATGATAGTTGATTAAAAGTAATTCAGTTGATGAAAGCCCCAGTGCCACTGCTAAGAGACTCCAGTTTCGGCTTAGGAGGGCCGCAGCTGGAAGTGTAATTACATGGGTTGATTTATACGTGATTAAAGCTCCTATATAAGTCACCCCTTTTGAAAAGAGCAGTTAGCTACTTATACTTTTCCCCAAACTGCAGCAATTTCGTATAAAATGAATGTATGTAGCTCCTCCGAGAGCATATGGTATATTTCTCAGCTATTAATAATTCAAGGCGAATGAGCAAAAATTAGTTGGCTCGGTTACTGCCACGTTTGTCTCACATTAATTCCGCCAACGCTTTGTAAATGGAGCTATTAGGCTTAAAACAAAGCACGGTGAATGGCCACGGTTTGCCATGCTTAGGAAAAGAGAAGGCCTCATTCGTACACCTGTCATTCTCTAGTAATAGTGCACTATTAGGGGTTGCAGGGAAAAGACGTCACACCTATCATACCTTCTGTAACTGAGAAAACAATGGGAATTGAGATCTTTAAACAGCCCTTCATCATTTTACAAAGGTAGCTTGGTGTCTGTGCGGCAATCATATCTATCCTCTAGATAAGAATATTTGTTACACTCTTGGAGGTTCTAATTTGTTTCAAGATTATAAATATATTTTGGGTAGACTGTAACGCATTATTTGGTTGCACTATACCATGTAATTTCTTGTTATCCCCTTCAATATCCATGGTCTTTTTTGGGAGGGTTAATGTGAATCGTATCTCTTCGATTAGCCTCTAACAACACTAGATTAATGAACAGGTGTCCTTTGAGAGGTATTGCAAAACTTGACACCTTGCACACACACTTTCAGTTTTTCCATTCAAGTGGGCTCTATACTACTCACAAACAAGCACATACGCGTAAGAATGCACGCGCACACATACACAACCACACATACACAACCACACACACACACACACACATACACAACCACACAAACCGCTCAATGGGACTGAGCACATTGTTGCTTTAACCTTCTGTGCCAGTCATTCCTCTCAGACATCCAAGCCTTGGCAGCCAGCTCTATTGGCTTTTTGTCATGGGGCTTTGGCTCCTACGGTCGGGAGAACAAAAAGGTGAGAAAATAATCCTCCCTTTCAGGTCTTTTCCTCCTCAAGTGGTGGTTGTGAGAGTAAAGAGGAGGCTGGGGAGTGTGGGGCCCCTATGCTCAGGGGCTGTTAAGCCCAGCAGATCATTAGGGTCTGAAGAGGGGCCACACGTCAGAGAGTCTGGGACTTTCACCTCTGGCCACTCCAGAGCATTCACCAGGGGTGAACTGTGAGTAAAATGGCCTGACCTGCACAATAGCCCAATGCCCTCCACTGGATGCTTGAAGTTGGACACTGATATGGTGGACTGATGGAGAGAACAGGACTGAGGGAAGCTATAGATTTCCTTTCCAATCTCCAGGACAATGTTGAGTTTTAATGGCAGGGTAAAGAGGGATCAGGTGCGCACTCTTTTACCTCTGTATTCTTCCATCTTCTGTGGCTGTGCAGGACTACTGGTCTGGTAGACTCTCTGGCAAGACAAAGAGCTGTGTAGCTAGAAAAGAGTGAGGTGTGTGCTCTTTGGTCGGGCACGAAGTCATAGTCAGTAATATAGTACATGTAGTTTCTTCCGTTACGTCCCATTATGTGATGGATATGCATTATAATATATACATTAGCCCACAGGAAGAGAGCAGTCATAGTGAGGTCATAGCTCTTAACTAGTTCATCATCGTAAATAAACGGCCTATGACAAGTACGTTCGCATTGGCTGATTCATTTATAAAGTGTGCATTCTCTCTCTCTCTGTCTCTCTCTCTCTCTCTCTCTCTCTCTCTCGCTCTCTCTCGCTCTCTCTCTCTCTTTGGTTTGAATGTCACCACTCAGCAGGAGGATTTAACGTTGCTTTTAACCCTCACTGCCACTTAATTACTTTGACATTTACCCAGCATTCAATCAACTCTCTACCAGCAAATGTATCCCCATCACTTTTTTGTATTTCAGAAGGGCACAGTAATTATGCATGTTGTTAAGAGTCTCTGCTAAATGGAACTATACATCGACAACTACGTACAGTATACTGCAGGCATTCTATTTTCCTGTTTCATCTACAATACAATCGTGGCCTTACAGTGACACAGGAAAGGACAGAAATACTATTCATGGAAGTATCAGATGAGTAAGGTATTGAGGAGAGGAACATGCAGCACTCTCTCTCCTTTATTGCCCAGGTTATTATCACAACTGCAGTAGAAATGGCGTGATGGTGTGATAGGAGTGGAACATGCAGCAGGGACTCGTCCATCACAAGCGTCCGCAACCCGAATTGAGATTACATCTGCATTTGAATAAGTAACATTATTCGCCAATTTGGCTCAGAGTGAACATTGTTCCATTGAAGATGGAATTAAATTAGAAACTGAGTGAGTCTTTAAATTCCAGATTATAAATCACGGAATATAATTCACCTCCTCGTACCTTAAGGGCAATCACATTATCCTAAGCGACATTTTATCCTCAGACCCGGCAAGTGATATCATCATGGTGCTCAGTCACACAAATCATGTTTTCTGGGGAGCAGGAAATACTTATTTCCCTCCCGAATTAGACATAAAATATGAGTATTGTCTCCTGTATGAAAGCTTATTTTACATTAAATGTAATAGTCCTTTGGAGCTCATAAACATTGTACCAAATTACTTTATCTAAGTGATAGAACTAGTCACCTTTCAACAAGATGAATCCTGTCAGTTGAAAGAGTTGAGATTTAAAGAGCTGCTTCTCCTTTATCTGCTTATACCTGATGGGGAGGTTCTAGGGGGAGTCTATGGTGAAGGCCTATCACGTTGAGTGTTCAGTGTTGTTCACTTTTCAAATGGAAGCCGTGAGGACATTCAGCAAGAGAGAGCTAGAATAAACCAATGTAAATAGTAAATAGTGCTCCAGAGCAGGGTTCACGCTGAATGACTAGCCCTTAGTAGTTTATTTCCAAAAAGTAGTTGTATTTGTTTAAAGGATAGTTCACCAAAATTTACGAAATGACGTATTGATTTCTTTACCCTGTAAGCAGTCTATGGACAAGGTATGACAGCAATCTATGCTTTGGTTTAGTTTCCCTGGCACTGTTTCCACCTGCCACCGTTTAAGCATTTGTGGCACAAATCAAATTCAAGTCATGGGACCGATATTAACACTTTCCTCACTTCACGTTCAAATCAATATACACAGCTTCTCATTCAATTGTACATACTTTTGGATGATTTGTTTGTAACTAATCATGATTGTAACTACTCATGGGTGCACATTGCTTAGTTAGATAATACAATATGAATTTGCCTTAGATGCATACGGTGGCCAAACTCTTAGTCTGTTCATCTGAGTGGCTATGTGCCCACTGCCCAGGCCGTATTAATTATAAATACACTCCCCTAAACCCAAATATTATGGTGTTTCCATAAGCAGGAGAGATCTGGGGATGAAAAACATTTTTGGTGATCAGATATGAATCACGTGAGGATTGGGTGCAGTATTGAAAGGCCATAGAGAAGTGATTGTGCTTGAATATCCCTTTCAGTTTGATATCGCTACTGCTTCATTTGATTTCTGTTTAGTTTTGGCCATTGTTGTGGTTTTATTGAGGTGGGCCGTTTCATCAACCCAATCGGGACTTCTGTTATTCTGTTTTTAGGTTCAACTGGGTTGATTCCAAGCTTATTGCTCATTTGCCAGACACAATCTCGGGTATTCAGAAGTCTTACATTTAATTACTACTATCTATTGTTGCGCTAACATGGTGCTATGTGTGATGGCGTGCTTATGTGTGTTCGCGCGAGTGTTGAATGTGACTGAAGTCCTGCAGCCTACATGATATACAGCCGTATTTTCATGGAAACAATGCTTTGATGCTTTTCCCATTAAAAGCAATAAACCTTGACAGTCCATTGAAAATTCACCCCAGAGCACTGCACATACTGTATAAGATCCCAGACATGTACATACAATATTCCTCTGGATGCCTATTGAGTGATTGATTTCGGGGGCCATGTTTAATGTCATCATCAATACTAGCCTTTGGACCTAAAGAAAGGATTAGTAATAGCCATGCCATAAACACAGTGCTATTGCATATGCATTGGTGTGTGCAGCACAATCCCTTGCCATGCCTTGCAGTGTGTGTGTGTGTGTGTGTGTGTGTGTGTGTGTGTGTGTGTGTGTGTGTGTGTGTGTGCGTGCGTGCGTGCGTGCGTGCGTGCGTGCGTGCGTGCGTGCGTGCGTGCGTGCGTGCGTGCGTAAATGTGCATATATGCATATGTGTGAATACTATCTGTGTCTCTGTGTGTATATGCATGCGTGTGTGCATGTGTGGGTTTGCTTGGAGTTGAATCCATACATGTCCTGTGAAATGGAAAACACACACATGCAGATCCAGTTTTATTAATCTTCTCATCTTTGCATTAAGCCATGTTGGGAATCTTATGAATTAAGAGGAGTTTGATCTGAATGACCCTGGATGTTTGACCTACCTGTGTAGAGATGTTCCTGTCCTGGGTTAGCATGACTCTGTTAGTCAGAGCAGGACGGTAATGACCACTCTCGGATACTCGGAGCCACAGGGCATGGATGTGATGGGCTCCAGCTCATCCACATATTAATATTAATACTAATAAAAGCAGTCTGTCTGGCTTGGAAACATCAGCTAGTCTCATGCACAAGTAAAAGCCCATTATAACTGTAACCGGGCTGTGTTTGCGGACAGACCCTTTCCCAAGGTCAGTTTGAAACGTTTGCCAACAGGAAACCTACACAGAGTGATGGTTGTTCACACTGTTAAGGAAAAACATGCATTATGTAAATTCTTCTTCTTTTGGAACGGAATAGACAACTACAGACAGCATGCTAATGGCTGTAATATGGAAACATTTTAATGGTTTGCGTTGTGTGTGTGTGTGTGTGCGCGCGCGTGTACATGTGTGTAACCCCTGCGTTTGTGGTTTTAGCCTTTGCCAAGCCATCTATTTGTTTAATTCCTGGGATGGGGGAAAACAGTGTACCAGGAAATGTTTTTGTGTGCTGTACCAGTACCAGTTCATTTCCAAAGTGGTTTGTTAAATGTTTGTGTACACACACAGCCAATATAATGTCAGTTGGGTAAGGTCGCTGTTGCAAAGGAACACAATGTATCCATGTCTCTCTGCCACCTGTGGGAGGAAGTTAGCTAGGAGGTAACAGCCAGTTGTAATTGGCACATTTATAATTTGGCCCATGATGCATTTTTATTTTTAATATTTTTTTTATTTCACCTTTATTTATTTAACCAGGTAGTCTAGTTGAGAACAAGTTCTCATTTACAACTGCGACCTGGCCAAGATAAAGCAAAGCAGTGCGATACAACACAGAGTTACACATGGAATAAACAAGCGTACAGTCAATAACACAATAGAAAAAAAGAAAGTCTATATACAGTGTGCAAATGGCATGAGGAGGTATGGCAATAAATAGGTCATAGTAGCAAAGTAATTACAATTGAGCAGATTTAACCCTGGAGAGATAGATGAGCAGATGATGATGAGCAGATGATGGTGTGTAAGCAGTGATACTGGTGTGCAAAAGAGCAGCAAAGTAAATATGGGGATGAGGTAGGTAGATTGGGTGGGCTATTTACAGATGGACTATGTACAGCGGCATCGATCGGTAAGCTGCTCAGATAGCTCATGTTTAAAGTTAGTGAGGGAAATGTAAGTCTCCAGCTTCAGTGATTCTTGCAATTCGTTCCAGTCACTGGCAGCAGAGAACTGGAAGGAAAGGTGGCCAAAGGAGGTGTTGGCTTTAGGGATGACCAGTGAGAAAAACCTGCTACGGGTGGGTGTTGTTATCGTGACCATAGAGCTGAAATAAGGTGTAGCTTTACCTAGCATAGACTTATAGATGACCTGGAGCCAGTGGGTTTGACGACGAATATGTAGCGAGGGCCAGCCGACTAGAGCGTACAGGTCGCACTGGTGGGTGGTATAAGGCACTTTGGTAACAAAACAGATGGCACTGTGATAGACTGTATCCAATTTGATGAGTAGAGAATTGGAAGCTATTTTGTAGATGACATCATCGAAGTCGAGGATCGGTAGGATAGTTAGTTTTACTTGGGTAAATTTGGCGGCGTGAGTGATTGAGGCTTTCTTGTGAAATAGAAAGCCAATTCTAGATTTGATTTTGGATCGGAGAGTTTACAGTCTAACCAGACACCTAGATATTTGTAGATGTCCACATATTCTAGGTCAGAACCGTCCAGAGTAGTGATGCTAGTCGGGGGGGCAGGGTGCGGGCAGCGAACGGTTGAACAGTATGCATTTGGTTTTGCTAGTGTTTAAGAGCAGTTGGAGGTCACAGAAGGAGTGTTGTACGGCATTGAATCTTGTTTGGAGGTTAGTTAACACAGTGTCCAAAGAAGGGCCAGATGTATACAGAATGGTGTCGTCTGCGTAGAGGTGGAGCAGGGAATCACCTGCAGCAAGAGCGACATCGTTGATATATACAGAGAAAATAGTCGGCCCGAGAATTGAACCCTGTGGTACCCCCATAGAGACTGCCAGAGGTCTGGACAACAGGCCCTCCAATTTTACACACTGAACTCTGTCTGCGAAGTAGTTGGTGAACCAGGCGAGGCAGTCATTTGAGAAACCAAGGCTATTGAGTCTGCCAATAAGATTACGGTGATTGACAGAGTCGAAAGCCTTGGCCAGGTCGATGAAGACGGCTGCACAGTACTGTCTTTTATCGATGGTGGTTATGATATACCAGTGACCAGCTCGGAAACCGGATTGCACAGCGGAGAAGGTACGGTGGGATTCAAAATGGTCAGTGATCTGTTTATTAGCTTGGCTTTGAAAGGCTTTAGAAAGGCAGGGCAGGATAGATATAGGTCTGTAACAGTTTGGGTCTAGATTGTCACCTCCTATGAAGAGGGGGATGACCGCGGCAGCTTTCCAATCTTTAGGGATCTCGGACGAAACGAAAGAGAGGTTGAACAGACTGGTAATGGGGGTTACAACAATGGCGGAAGATAATTTTAGAAAGAGAGGGTCCAGATTGTCTAGCCCAGCTGATTTGTACGGGTCCAGGTTTTGCAGCTCTTTCAGAACATCTGCGATCTGGATTTGGGTGAAGGAAAAGCTGGGGAGGCTCGGGAAAGTAGCTGCGAGGGGTGCGGAGCTGTTGGCCGGGGTTGGGGTAGCCAGGAGGAAAGCATGGCCAGCCGTAGAGAAATGCTTATAAAAATTTCCGATTATCATGGATTTATCGGTGGTGACCATGTCGCCGAGCCTCAGGGCAGTGGGAAGCTGGGAGGAGGTGCTATTGTTCTCCATGGACTTTATAGTGTCCCAAAACGTTTTGGAGTTAGAGCTACAGGATGCAAATTTATGTTTGAAAAAGCTAGCCTTTGCTTTCCTGACTGACTGTGTGTATTGGTTCCTGACTTCCCTGAACAGTTGGGGACTATTTGATGCTATTGCAGTCCGCCACAGGATGTTTTTGTGCTGGTCAAGGGCAGTCAGCGACATGCTTATTTAAGATGGTGAGGAAATTACTTTCAAAGAATCACCAGGCATTGGTGATAAGGTCAATATCCTTCCAGGATACCCGGGCCAGGTCGATTAGAAAGGCCTGCTCGCAGAAGTGTTTTAGGGAGCGTTTGACAGTGATGAGGGATGGTCGTTTGACCGCAGACCAATAGCAGACGCAGGCAATGAGGCAGTGATCACTGAGATCCTGATTGAAAACAGCAGAGGTGTATTTGGAGGGCAGGTTGGTCAGGATAATGTGTATGAGGGTGCCCATGTTTACGGATTTAGGGTTTTACCTGGTGGTTTCCTTGATAATTTGTGTGAGATTGAGGGCATCTAGCTTAGATTGTAGGACTGCTCGGGTGTTAATTATATCCCAGTTTAGGTCACCTAACAGAACGAACTCTGAAGATAGATGGGGGGCAATCAATTCACATATGGTATCCAGGGCTCAGCTGGGAGCTGAAGGGGTCTATAACTGGCGGCAACAGTGAGAGACTTATTTTTGGAGAGATTCGTTTTAAAAATTAGAAGCTCGAATTGTTTGGGCATAGACCTGGAAAGTATTACAGAACATTCTCTGCAGTAGATTGCAACTCCTCCCCCTTTGGCAGTTTTATCTTGATGGAATATGGAAATCTCTGAATTTTTGGTGGCCTTCCTAAGCCAGGATTCAGACACGGCAAGGACATCAGGGTTGGCGGAGTGTGCTAAAGCAGTGAGTAAAACAAACTTAGGGAGGAGGCTTTTGATGTTAACATGCATGAGACCAAGGCTTTTTCAATTACAGAAGTCAACAAATGAGAGTGCCTGGGGACACGCAGGGCCTGGGTTAGCCTCCACATCTCCCGAGGAGCAGAGGAGGAGTAGGATGAGGGTACGGCTAAAGGCTAGCAAAACTGGTCGTCTGGTGCGTTGGGGACAGAGAATAAAAGGAGCAGATTTTTGGGCGTGGTAGAATAGATTCAGGGCATAATGTGCAGACATGGGTATAGTGGGGTGCGGGTACAGTGGAGGTAAGCCCAGGCACTGAGTGATGATAAGAGAGGTTGCATCTCTGGACATGCTCGTTATACTGGGTGAGGTCACAGCATGTGTGGGAGGTGGGACAAAGGAGGTATCTAAGGCATGTACAGTGGGACTAGGGGCACCGCAGTAAACTAAAACAATGATAATTATCCTAAACAACAGTATGCAAGGCATATTGACATTTGAGAGGCATAAAGCGAGGCATAAAGCAATCACGGGTGTTGATTGGGAGAGCTAGCTAAGTCAACAACGGGTAAGACAACAACAGCTAATCAGCTAAGTCAACAACAACAGGTAAAATGGCAATGAATGGGCAGAGAGGGTCGGTTAACTACCCACAGGGCCTGAGTTCAGGGCTAGGGCCGACAGATAAACAAAGGTAAACAAAGTGGAATACCGTGATAAATGAACAGTCCAGCAGGCATCAGCTATGTAGCCAAGTGATCATAGGGTCCAGTGTACAGCAATAGATGAAACAGGGAAGCCGCTAGGTAGTCGTTACTACGCTAGCATGCGGGAGACACAGTGTTTAAAGTTAGCAGTCCAGGGTAAGTAGAAGCGTCTGCTCCGTCGTCCGGCAAAGGCCGGTTGAAGGCACAGCTGATGGAATTACGCCTGCGGACCAGTCGTTGTGGTACGGCGGGGCGCCGTGTTGACGAAGGGACAGGGCCAGATGGCGAAATTTGCAGTAGTTGTGGTAATTTTGTTTGCTAGCCGGGAGATGCGCCTGGCTCAGGGCTAGCTTCTGGGCTGGGTCACTCAGAGGCAGCTAGCTAGCTGTGATGATCAATGGTCCAGGGTTTACGGCTGGAATCTGCCGTTGTAGTGGAGGAAAAACAGTCTGAGGCTGGCAGGTATTATCCAGGCTAAAAAAACGGCTGGTGCCTGAGCAGAGGGTAAAGGCCGCTAGCAGAGGCTAACAATGACTAGATAGCTAGTAACTTAGCTAATTAGCTGGTAACCTTCTGATGAAAGTTTTGGCTATAGGGTCTAAAAAAATAGCGTATCCGTGTCACATTGAGTGAGGCGGGTTACCGGAAGGTATATTTAATTTAAAAATGGAAAAAGAGATTGAAAAATAAATTGGAATATATACAAAAAAAACGAAAATACAAAAAGTAAACAAATGTATTATCACACAACAGACAGCGAATTTGCAAATTGCAAGATTCTAAAACTTCAGGACGTGCCTTTCTATGTTTGTGTCGTAGCTATGACGTTCAAGCACAAGGGCAATGAGGAAATAAAACAAATATGATTTTAAATTATAGTTATTGAGCTGTATCAAAGTCAACACTATCACAGCTTATTGTGAAATAGTCACAAATTGCTTATTTGTGACAGGCACATAAAAAATAGTAATCGCAACGCATTTTGTGTGTATCACACAATTTTCTTTCTTCATAACGCATTTGTGTACATTACACAAATTCCAATTTGCTGTGGCTAACATTAGCTAGGCTAGCTAGGTGGGGTTAAGGTTAGGGTTAGGGTTAGTTAATATGCTAGCTAAGTAGTTAAAGAGTTAGGTTTAGGAGGTAGGTTAAATGGTTAAGGTTAGGGTTAGGGGTAGGGTTAGCTAACATGCTAAGTATTTGCAAACTAGCTAAAAAGTAGTCAGTAGTTGCAAAGTAGCGGAAATGCAAAAGTTATCTATGATGAGATTCAAACACACAACCTTCGGTTTGCTAGACATTCACATTATACGCCCATCTTAAGAAACCTACGGTCTTTACATGTGATTGAAGTGCACTGTATAAAAAATCGTGTAATGTACAGAAAAAAATATATATACTTTTTCATGTGCCTGTCACAAATGTCCAACAAGCAATTCTTGTCTATTTCACAATAATCTGTGATACTGGGTTGATCAAAGTCAATTAAATAAATGTAGAGGATGTTGACAGAATGGAATGAAAACCATATTTCAATGTTAATAGCCATGATGTCAGTTGGATGGCCTATTCTTAGAATTTCGATGGAATGCAACAGGAAGGTAAAACTAAGGAGGAAATGAGCCAACAATGGGCAATATGGTTTCATCTGTATTTGCCACTACAAGAAATGCATATAACTACTGGATGCTTTGGGTTGAGATGCATAGAGGCACTGTACAATTTGTGCTTATATTTCTGTGTAGCAGGCCTGTGTATCTGTGAACAGGCATGGCGATATCTATCCTGGTTTACTACAAAAGAGAAGACAGAGGAGCAGCCCAAAAGGCATTCCAGAAGGTGTAGAGTGCTAGCAGTTTCCACCCCCACCTGGACTTCCTTGAACCAAACAGAACCTTTCTGTGTCAGTACTCTGAACAAGAGGGGGGCTGAAGGGATAAAGGACTCTATTCTCCTACTACACAGCCTATTAGGCTGCACAATACAGTCATGTATCAGGATATTTTTTATTTGAGCAAATTAAACTCTGAGCCCCTGTGGTTTTATGAAGGAGGATGCTTGACACTGTCACTCACCCCAAACAAAGACGCGGAGACACATGAATGCCTTAGAAGATGGCTCCCCACCATGAATATTACCCAGAGAACAAAATGCCGGAGTGAGTAAAGAGATTGAAAGAGAGAAGCCCTAAGCTCCGATCTCCTGTCCTGTTGTGAAGATGTACTGTACACAAAGTAGAAAGCTTGTAATGATCTGGGGTGTTAACGCACACCACAGTTCCAGGAAGTGATTCAACTAAAAGATAAAAGGGGGGAAGGAGAATCTAAATAGTTGCTGGGAGTTAAAACAAAACCTCCAGACTAAAACAAGTTTGTGCCTCTCCTGAGGGGAGAGCAACGCCTGGTAATATTTCACCACTGATGTGCCCAACAATACACGCCAGGTGACAAATAACCCAGGACATGATTGAAATCTGACAAAATAACACTATGTTTTATAATAACGTCCTCCAGCAGAAATATGGCTGTAGTAACTAAACAGTGCTTCATCACCCCATGCCACTCTCAACGGTTCCCCATTAAGGGCCAGATCATTGTGTTATGCCTCCTCCTCTCCTCAGCTGACCGCTGGACTGACAGTATAGGCTTGGCGCTCTGACATTGACAAATACTTGCACTGACAAGGCTACAAATCACACTGAGACAAGTTTTAAAACTCAATATTCACTCAACGTGCATCTGCTATATTCTCATTAGAAGTGTAATAATATGGTAGTCTCTCTCTCTCCCCTTTTTTATTATTACGGTATTGACAGCCGACCATAATAACGTTGTGCTGCTTTTATGCCATGGAGTGAAGAAAGGGTGATAGAGAGAAATGGAGGACAGGGTTAATGGAGGCCTTGGAATAAGTGAGATGGTTGAATGCTTACATGGTACAGTAGCAAAATACTGTTTTTGAAAATAAAAAATACATTACCATCCACCCCTTCTACCTTCCACCACTTACATTATTCCTACATGTTTCTTATTTATTAAGTCAAAATGGTCTTCATATTTACCTAAACCACGACTAATTTCGATCAATCTTGTTCATCACTATTATCATTATTATGATTGGATGCTGGTTCCTTTGCCATGCTGGTTCCTAGTCCCATGTTCTGTGTGTTCATCAGTACAATCTGAACCCATAATTATAGTCTAATCTCTCGTTGTCTTCAGCTTTGTCAACTACGTAGGCCCTAATATGTGCATGATACGTGCCAGTACGTGTGCTTAAGGGCCTTTGTTAACATAAGGCCAAATCTGTAATGTAGCACAGACAATTAAGTGCACAATTTTTGTATAAATGCAAAATCCCTCACTGTGAATTATTTAATCCCTCCTCTCCAGTTCATTTAATAGAGCTCTTTCGGCTGCAATTTGAGTCACAGAAAACTAATTTCATTCTGCTGTTTGATTTAATTAGATTTTATGATATATGGTATTGCTAATTTGGTGGCTCACCATGCATAGTCTGGGCCTGTCCCGTGCACTGTCGGCGAGCTGTCAGAACCCCATTTTTAACAGTATTGAAAAATTCAAGCTTTATTATTGCCCCCTCACTCATTTTCTCCCATCAGGAGGAAAGTAATGAGCTTTCCCCATCTTGTCTCTCTTTCCTTCACTTGCTTTACCGCGTCTCCTTTTCCCTCTCATTCGCTCACCCTCTCTCGCTCTCTTTCTCTGAGACTACCAGTGAGTGTTTCAGAGAGAGACAATACAAGGACAGGTACAGGAGAACAAGGGAGAGCAATATGAGGTAGGAATAGACAGTGTCAAGGAGAGACATAAAATGAACATAAGTACAGGAAGAGAGAGTAAGGAGGAAAGAGAGAGAAGGAATGGAACAAAATGAAAGGGTATCAGAGAGAAGTGGAATGAAAGTGGAAAGAGAGTGAAAGAGAGATGGACAGAGAGAGAGAGAGAGGAGGGGGGTGGGAAGAGAGAGAGGGATGGAGAGCTTGCCATACGCTCACAGTGCTCGGGGCTTGCTGCACTTGCATTAGCTCTCTGATTCATGAGTTAAGTTTCCCCAACTGCCCGCAGCTATTAGCTTTCTGTTCCTTTGGCTGTCATTTAGACTCCAAAGAGTATTTTGGTTAATGCACTGTTTTAATGAGAGCGCAGGGCACGCTAATATATTTGACTGTATGAAAGGTCACAACAGAAAACAAAACAGATTGGGGGGAATGTAGCACAGCGGAGGTGCTGTCAAGACGCAAGGCAGGTTTTCAGGGAGCGGGATTGAGGGGTGGGATGGAGAAAAAGAGGGGATGGAGGGAAGAGGGGGAGTGTTAGCCTGGCAGGCAGCCCACAAAGCACCGTTCCACGGCTCACTCCACATATCCCCAGCATCCCGATCTCCCTAATAGGCCTAAAGAAACTGATGGGCTGCCACTCACCCCAACAGTTGCACCCCATCCATCACAGGCCTTAAGGAGAGAAAGGGAGAGAGATGGAGATGGAGAGGGGAGAGAATGGGGCCATGTAAGGGGCAGACACCTAAAGGAGGCACGTGTTTTATTACCCATATAATCACCAGTCTGATTGCCATACAAGCAATGGAGTCACACCTCAGAAAATTTATGGCCATCCAGATACAAGATTCCCACCAACCAGTTAAATATCTTAGTTGGAACGCAGGCCAGAGACAGGAGGTGGGCAGCTGGCTAACAGGGACGGAGGCCTGTCCAATATGGTGGAACAAAATTCCATAAAACTTTACTAATGTGAAGTAATTTCATAGAAAGATTCCATCCGATTTCCCAATAACTTAGAACACGATCTTATTTGGATTCCCTTTGAACATGTTGTAATTTGTCATTCAGTTTGTGGATATTATCCTTCATTTCAACTATCTTCAATTTGATCATACGATGTATCAGCTTGAATTACAATTATTTGTATGTTTGTGACTATTGGCTGTTAGCCTTGGGAACCTAATATACTGTACGTAGGTCGGTTTACTTCACATCCACATAGGAAAATGACAGGCAAGGCAAAGTTATCACAGGTCTAATGAACAGTGACTCAATTGTGCATCAACAAGCACCACTCTCCCTTCACTTTGCATAAAGTAAACATGTCGTTGGCGTGTCATCATAGGAAGACGGCGTGGGGCCATCACAGGAAGCAGAGTGGTGCAGACGTTTAGGCCCTGAACCCCATCATCCACTCATAATCAACGGTAATCCATTAAGAATGAATCAAACATTTACAGAGGTGCTATGGCAGAGAGGGAAGCCTATTCATCATACCCTCCCTCCACCACCACCACCACCACCACCCCACCTCGTTTCTCTCCCTCTCGTTATGCTCTCAATCTACCTATGCGAATGAGGCCAGGGAGTCGAGCTAGCTGACACTGAGACTTGTGTACAGAAATGATCAACAAATATTCATCCATTATGAGGAGTGGGCAGAGAAGCATGTGACTTGAAAAGCCTGGCGGTGAGCTGAACTCACAGCGCCCCTTCCACGTAGCACTTATTCACCTGGGCAGGAAGTGACAGAACTGTCAAGGTGAATTAACAGCACATGTCAAGCTTTTTTTGTTATAAATCCTGGCTTACTGTAACCCTCATTTTCAGGTGCTGTGTATGTACACGGCTGATGATATATCAACACTACTCCCAGATGAATCATTCAGAGGGGTGATTCCAGCAGTGGAGTCAGGACGGGGTGCGGATTTGGACACATTGTTGAGGATGTGGTGTTTTGGGGGCAAAAAGTGTCTCTAATGTTCATTGTTGGTGCCTGTAGTGCCCTGGGCCCAGACTACTTCCTCAGTCCCCTATTACTGGAACCATTTGTTTATTGGGCCGTAATTACAAACTTCAAGCCCAGAGGCAAACAAGCAGAGACCAATAACCCTGTAATGATGTGTACATTGGAAACAGAATATAACTGCAAAATAATAGAAAGATTTGATTGCGTCTCAAAAAAATCAATATGACCTCACAACAGAACACCTGATATTGTAACGCTCGAGTCTCGTTACATGTTGTGTTCATGAAGGTATTGCATGTTGCTTTTTAAGGTGTCTTATAAAGCCTATATGAAGTGTCTGCGAGATGAAACAGCATGTTTTATTTAGCTGTTTGGTGCGTGTTTTCTCCACACATAGAAGGTTTAAAACCACAACCTTATCTGAATAAAACACATCCCATTTCCAGCACTCCAGAACCCATCTACAGCTCCTAGTGTGAGAAAGGCAATCCCTATTACCGCTGGATAAAGTGTACCCTTTTTATATTTGAAATGAAAATGTCAGTAATTTCTTGGAGATTGATGACTCCTTGCATGCAGGCCCAATAAATGAAAAATAGATGAGGCTCAGTTCTCTCTTTTAATATTTAAGGCAATATTAAAGTCCTCTTACATCTCATAGAAATAGTTTTATTTTAAAGGAATAAGACCATTGGGCATTGTTTACTGAACACCTCATGCATATTTGATGTGCCCCCGACGGTACTTAGAGAAATTCAAAGTCCCTTGGAATCGTTACTGTTTTGTAAGTATAAAACGACTTAAGAGGACGTAAAATGCCATTGCTGCACTCCCTTGTCGCTTGACGGGGAAATTCTCTGATGAAGGTGGTGTTGCTGGTGCTAAGATGGAGGGAGGAGTTCGTACAATAGATGGCAGAGATTTTTACTTCTTCTATTGGATCGTAAATGAGGAAATTGATGTTTAACGTGGCAGAGCGGGAGAAAGGGATTAATTGACATTTAAAACCAAGGTGCATGGGTAGAAAGAGAGGGAGGAAGTTAGAAGTAGGACGAGGGGAGGAAGCAAACTAGAATTGCTTTGGAGATTTGAAACAAGCCAGAGGGGAAGGGAGTTCGATGGAGAAACAGAAAGTGATACTGTGGTATTACCTTGTAATTGTCTTGGTTAAGAAGTTGTTTAAATGCATTGAGACGGAGCTTACATATAAGACACACAAAGGGCAAAATCAACCAAAGGGGCTTCGTGCCACCATACAACGCCTGATGCGCCATCATGACTTTGTGCATGATGTGCTTTCAGATGGTAGAAAAGTGTCATGTTCGTAGTTTAGACTCAAGTTTTGACTCAAGTTAAATGACTGACCCCAAAATCTAACTAACTGTGGGAACTTGGAGAGACAAAGTTATATATCGTCCATGATGCGTTCTTAATGACAGGTATGCACTAGGGGTGAAACGCTTCACAAAACTTCACGGTTCGATACGATACAGTACAGTGGTGTCACGGTTCGATACGATACAGTAGAGTGGTGTCACGGTTGGGTGCGGTTTCGATACATCGACAAAATAAATGCCTGAGAAATATGTCATTTGTATTTCGATTTTCCATTTATTTTGGGTAGCTTGAATTCCCAGCATACGGAAACAAAGGGACAGCAAAACACAGCGGTGTCTGCCTTATAACGTTAAATCAAATGGTCATTTTAAACAGAACTTCAACAAGAGTCCAGCAGCATACATCAACACTAAGTCACATAGCAGTGATTCAACAAAATAGGACCACTTGAGAAGGGTTACTTGGGAAAAAAAAAAAAAACGACATTTTAAAATCAGATTTTCAAGTTTTTCTTTAAAAGATTAGTCTATCCAGAGTATCTGCAGTGAGCACAGATCGGCTGTGGAGAATACCCTCTCGCTAGGGACAGGTCCCAGGCACTGCCAGGTAGCGCCTTGCTAACATGGCAACATGACGGTATATTAACTCTTTGGTCTTCCACCATGTAAGTGGATCAACATCCAGGGGAATACAATCCACTTCCCTGTATGAGGTCAACTCCTCCTCTATGACCTTGACCTTTGACTTGGTTCCCTGCTCCTGGGTCGTAAACAACTCCCCTTTTCTGGAGGAGAACCCCTGTCTTCTGCCCTCTCTGGAGAGGGGTTGGGTCCTGTGGTATCTGTGGCTTGACCCTGCAGAATTAAATTAGATGAAAATTACTATCTCTGAAGTGGCTTTAAAAATATGATTTGTTGTTGGAAATATATATCAGACACTATTATGACAATTACTATTATGACAAGTATTAGTAATTAATAAAATAATAAATGTCACATTAACAAAATAAATACAATTCCTGTTGTATATTGTATATCACAATGTGATTCATTGTAGACTCTCAGATGAGCAGCAGCATCCAGGTGTAGCAGGAACTTGAACCGGGGGTCCAAAGCAGTGCTCTTGTGTAAGAAGTCTTGGACACCAGGGTCAGCATATCTAGGCTCCATGTTAACGCTGATAGCAGTCTTGACATCCCTTACTGCGAGTTCATCTTCATCAGATGCCACCATTGATTTCAGGATCATTGTTTTCATAGGCAGGACCATGGAGGCTGATGGAATAATCTGTGCATATCAGCGTTGTGACTGTTTTAAGAGGTTTGCACACGTTGATAACTTCCTCTGCAAGTCTTATGTCATTTTCAGACAAAGTCACAATATCTTTGACATCCTTCCTCACAGCTTGATCAATCAGTGTGGAATACAGCGCAACTTTCTGCTCAAGGTATTTCTCAACCATGGCATGGCTTGAATTGTGTCTTGTAGGGACATCTTGGATTAGTTGTGGTTTGGCAGCTCCAGCATCTCCTGTTTTGGCTTGAAAACATGTGCAGCAGTTGTGCTTTTATGAAAGAAGGATACCACCTTCCAGATCTTTGCTAGGAGGCGAGAGATTGGATTCACTGACATTGCTTTTTGAGTTGCTAGATTAATAATGTGAGCAAAGCATCTGCTCTGTGGCCCCAGTCCAGCTAGTGCTACTGCATTTACAATATTTCTAGCGTTGTCAGTGGTCACAGGAATCGTTACATTATCCCCCTCCAACTTCCACACTGCAACTACTTCCCTTAGCTCTTCCCCCAAGTTTACACTGGTGTGACTCCTCTGAAGGGGATGTGTTTGAAGGACATGGCATTTTATCTCCCACTCTGCCATAATGAAATGAGCCGTTACAGGAAGGTAGCTCTCTGTAGCTCTAGACGTCTTAGTTGTTAGAGCAACAGACAACGTTTCGGACAACTCGCTCTCAAGTTGTTCTTTAGTTTTTTTGTATTTGGCAGGTATTAATATCAGGGCAAAATGTGTACGGGAAGGAATAGTGATGCAAGGCGCGACCACTTTAAACATGTTTCTGAACTCTGCATTCTCTACCACAGAGAAGGGTCTCATATCTGCCGCAATGAATTTTGCTATCGTTGCCTTGATTTCTTTAGCCCTAGCAGAGTCAGCCACATATTGTTGCCTGAAGGCTGTGGGGAGAAGTGGCTGCCGATTGGTTGTCTGTTAATTTCTTCGCCTAGTCCCACCGATTGGCACTTTGGGGTGATGTCGGCGCAAATGAGTAGTCCTGTTACTCGTATTGTCACTCGAATAGGCTATCAGCAATGAACAGAGCCTACATGTTGTTGAAATTTTATCCACAACTCATTGGCAATCCCGTTATAGTTTACATGGAAACCTAAATGTTCCCAGACAGCAGACCTGAATGATACTGGAGCATCTCCTAGTTCCAGCTTGCCAATGCTTGCCATGTTGCTCATTTGCATTTAGCTAAATGCTAATTCCTTCATAAGCTAATTGCTGCTACGACGGTCTCTCAGCTCTGTTCTCGCTGGAGTGAAATAACTCATGAGCGGAGTTGCATACAGCTACGAGACGAAACAACTTTCTTTCTTTATTACTATGTGGATATTTTTCCCACATTAATTTATACGCCATTGGTTTATGCAATTATATATTTTTTACAATTAAATATATATATATATATATATTCTGACATTTCACATTCTTAAAATAAAGTGGTGATCCTAACTGACCTAAAACAGGGAATTTTTACAATAATTAAATGTCAGGAATTGTGAAAACTGAGTTTAAATGTATTTGGCTAAGGTGTATGTAAACTTCCGACTTCAACTGTGTACTACTCCCTTAACAGAACAGCGCAAACTGGCTCTAACCAGAATAGAAGAGGAGTGGGAGGCCCCGGTGCATGACTGAGCAAGAGGACAAGTACATTAGAGTGTCTAGTTTTAGAAACAGATGCCTCAAAAGTCCTCAACTGGCAGCTTCATGAAATAGTACCCGCAAAACACCAGTCTCAATGTCAACATTGAAGAGGCTGGCCTTCTAGGCAGAGTTGCAAAGAAAAAGCCATATCTCAGACTGGCAAATAAAAAGAAAATATTAAGATGGGCAAAAGAACACAGAGGAAGATTGGAAAAAAGTGTTATGGAGAGACAAATCTAAGTTTGAGGTTTTCGGATGACAAAGAAGAACATTCGTAAGATGCAGAAAAAAATGAAAAGATGCTGGAGGAGTGCTTGACGCCATCTGTCAATCATGGTGAAGGCAATGTGATGGTATGGGGGTGCGTTGGTGGTGGTAAAGTGGGAGATTTGTACAGGATAAAAGGGATCTTGAAGAAGGAAGTCTATCACCTCATTTTGCAACCCCATGCCATACCCTGTAGACAACGCTTAATTGTAGCCTATTTCCTCCTACAAAAGGACAATGACCCAAAGCACAGCTCCAAACTATGCATGAACCATCAGTTTTGATATATTTTTCAACTGTGCTGTGATGTTTCACAAATGTTCTGAACCTTTCTATTCTCATAGATAAATTAAAGATAACATTTTTTGCTAAGAGTATTATTATATTATTTATTTATTGACTATGACTTTTTAAATCACTCAGAGTTAGTGTGATTGGCCTGATTCACACAGTCTCCTCTGAACAGTTGATGTTGAGATGTGTCTGTTACTTTAACTCTTTGAAGCATTTATTTGGGCTGCAATTTCTGAAGCAGATAACTAATGAACTTATCCTCTGCAGCAGAGGTAACTCTGGGTCTTCCATTCCTGTGACGGTCCTTATGAGAACCAGTTTCATCATAGCGCTTGATGGTTGTTGCGACTGCACTTAAAGAAAATGTCAAAGTTCTTTAAATGTTCCGTTTTGACTGACCTTTTCGTTTTAAAATAATGATAGACTGCCCCCCCCCACCCACAAGTCCACAAATTAACTTTTAACAAGGCAAACCTGTTAATTTAAATGCATTGACTACCTCATGAAGCTGGTAGAGAGAATGTTAAGATTGTGCAAAGCTGTCATTAAGGCAAAAGGGTGGCTACTTGAAGAATCTCAAATATAACATATATTTTGATTTGTATACTACATGATATTTCACAGTTTTGATGTCTTCACTATTATTCTACAATGTAGAAAATAGTCAAATAAAGAAAAACCTTTTAAGCACCATGTTATCTTAAAAATGTCAACATAATCTAATCGCCCTCAGGGCTTTAAAAAAGTATTCAGACCCCTTGACTTTATCCACATTTTGCTACGTTACAGCCTTATTCTAAAATTGATTCAATATATTTGTTTCTCATCAATCTACACACAATACCCCATAATGACAATGCAAAGTTTTTAGAATGTGATATGAGACTCAAAATTGAGCTCAGGTGCCTCCTGTTTCCATGGATCATTCTTGAGATGTTTCTACAACTTGATTGGAGTCCACCTGTAGTAAATTCAATTGATTGGACATGATTTTGAAAGGCACACACCTGTCTATATAAGGTCCCACAGTTGACAGTGCATGTCAGAGCAAAAACCAAGCCATGAAGTCCATCATTCTTAAATGGAAGAAGTTTTGAAGCACTAAGACTCTTCCTAGAGCTGGCCGCCCATCCAAACTGAGCAATCGGAGGAGAAGGGCCTTGGTCAGGGAGGTAACCAAGAACTCCGATGGTCACTCTGACAGACCTCCAGAGTTCCTCTCTGGAGATGGGAGAACCTCGCTTGGAGGTTTTCAAAAGCCCGCTTGGAGTTTTTCAAAAGGCACCTAAAAGACCTCCAGACCATGAGAAACAAGATACTCTGATGAAATGAAGATTGAAGCATTTGGCCTGAATGCCAAGCATCACGTCTGAAGGAAACCAGGCACCATCCCTACGGTGAAGCATGTTGGTGGCAGCATCAGGCTGTGGGGATGTTTTTCAGTATCAGGGACTGGGAGATTAGTCAGGATTGAGGGAAAGATGAACGAAGCAAAGTGCAGAGATATACTTGATGAAAACATGCTCCAGAGCACTCAGGACCTCAGGCTAGGGTGAAGGTTCACCTTCCAACAGGACAACGACCCCAAGCACACAGCCAAGACAACGCAGGTGTGGCTTCGGGATAAGTTTCTGAATGTCCTTGAGTGGCCCAGCCAGAGCCCACACTTGAACTCGATCGAAAATCTCTGGAGAGACCTGAAAATAGCTGTGCAGTGACACACCCCATCCAACCAGACAGAGCTTGAGAGGATCTGTAGAGAAGAATGGGACAAACTCCCCAAATACAGTTTTGCCCCGCTTGTAGCGTCTCAAGGCTGTAATCGCTGGCAAAGGTGCTTCAACATAGTACTGAGGAATTACGTAAATGTGATATTGAATTTTTTTGTACATTTGCAAAAAATTCTTAACCTGTTTTTGCTTTGTCATTATGGGGTATTGTGTGTCGATTGATGAGAAACAAAAAAATATTTAATACATTTTCGAATAAGGTTGTAACGTAAACAAAATGTGGAAAATGTCAAAGGGTCTAAATACTTATAGAACGAAATGTATGCTTAGTCTAATACATTGACAACTAAAATATATCAAAAGCAATATAGTACAATCAATGTAATGGTACTGATGTATGTGTGTGTATGCGTGTAAGTAAAAAAACATGTGGACTCACCCTACTTGCAAAGAAATGCCAATGCCATCCTCCTCTCTCATGTTGCCTAAACGGTCCATGTCATGATACAGTACAAGTTTTTGTTAAAATGCCAGGCCAACTGGTTAACATTAGCCTACGACATCTAGCTACATGTTGAACTTCCATCCTTTCAGATCAGGGGCAGAATTTTTTAATTTAACATTGATCAGAGTCGCTGCTACACAGTAATCATTGGCCAGTACGGAAAATTAAGTTAAACCAAATCCCTATCTCCATCCATAGCTAATTTATGAAAGGGACCATTTTCACTAGCTGGCTTGCCACCGGAGGACAACACTACAAGATGCAACAATTTTTTTCTTTAAATTACGTATGGCTTTTGGGGTGATGTGATTGGTCTGAAGCCAAATCCAAACTGGCTTCCATTTTTTTTGGTGTGCCAGGACCATTCACAGTTGAGCTCACTCAGTTTAGCTGATTGTCTATACTTGTCATTATTATTATTTTTCATCAAGGGAGGCACGATGCTCACTGGCTTCCCTTGTATTCAATGCTTTGGGTGGCAACAATATAATATTATTTTTGACCAGACAGGATCAGATAGATGGGCGCTGTTTCTCTCACTCAGATGATTTCTCTGCTCTTGCGAATTGAAGGAAAATAATGTAGCACAGAGACATGAAAGACAAATTAATTAATGTTTTTTTCTTTTGGGGGGCCTGGCTTGCCTTGGCATCCATGAATACACGCCAGTGGAATAGCGATAGCATTAATCTCACCATTTGGATCACACTGTCGCTGTTTTTATAATCAGAAATCAAACAAAAATCAGCCCACTAGGCTATGTAATTTGTTGTCATTATGTCCAGAACAATTAATAAGAATAGCGTTCGGGGTTGCACAGTAGTCTATCCTGCACAGTAGACTTGGGGTCCAATCAGAGGCACAAAAACATATGAAAACATGAACTCATGACCTTGATGCTTTCTCTGTTAAATCAAGCAGACAACAGATGATCAACATCAATTTGCTAGGGGTATTAGATCCAACATGGATCCATGCACAACTGTCTTTACCAGTGTAACGAATGAGATACCAACATACTCTGGACATTCCTCACGAACACCTTATTTCCAGAATTTGGGCTGTTGTTGCATCAACACTTGACTGTCGTTCCGAAAATTCATCCTGGATCAAATGATGATGTGTGAAAATGCCACTATGTAATTAATCAGCTGGACACGAAATGTGCATTCAACAAGTATTGTGTATCATTATTGAAGAACCACGTAAATGATTTAGGTATTAAGTATCAAGGTAAAGGTGACTCTTTTGGTTAGAACCATTCGATGTTGCTCTATTTTGGATTTGTGTGCCCATGAAAACTGTTTTCAACCAATAACATAAGGAGACAAGAAATGTTATGTAGTTACACTGTATTTCTGAGATTCTTAGAGGGTTCAAGTTCAATGTCTGATTTAACTGATTAAAGCTTTATATGATACAACGACAACTTACACTGCCATAACGCAAGGACAGAAAAGTAATACTATGTAGGCCAAACGCTACAGACGATTTTGTGAGAAGACCAATTTTCTGTATGTCTCATGATCTGACGGATACGGCTCTGGCTCTGTCACCTTTTACCGCCGATGTGGAAGTGCGACATCGATGGATGCAGTGGATGCAATAAAAACATATACTGTATATCTCTAGTTTAAACTGATGGATTTTTATGGAGATTTTTGAATTATGTTCTTTAGATTTCCATAGGGGCACAGACATCGACTCCAGAGGGTTAAATAAACATGTGAATTTTATTGAATATAGCTATGATCCCCCTTATTTCTTAATGCAGGGATGTGCAACTTTGATGGGGGTGGGGTCCACAATCTGAACTCATCACGAGGGGCTGCAGTTGGGCGAATGGAGTGACATGGGCTAATTAAGTGACTATCAGTGTCTGACATAACAAGAGAACAACTTTTGATGCACAACCAAATTTCAAAATTGCACCTTGTCTATTCTACTATTCTACCTTGCAACAGTAAGTTGAGACCCAGACCGAGTAAAAAAAATAAACATTTAAACACACAAAATGTTTTATCCAAGGTCCTTCAAAAGGGCCAGTTGCCCATCCCTGTCTTAATGTAATGACATGAAAAAAATGGCTGATTATTATCAATGACTCATCAACAGCTGTAACAAGTTGTCCAGTGTGGGAAATCCTCACTGGTACCCTAGTTTATAGGAAGACCCTTACATGTGTTGCGTGGATCACACAGCAGAGGGAAATGAAGCCTTTTATCTGACAACAGGGAACTTCTACCTGCGGAGTGTTATCAAAGGCACTGGTTTCATAGTCCTCCCATATTTTCGATTGACCTAAATTTACACGTACATGAGTGCTTCTGTAACATGATATATTCAGAGATAGTGACTACTTGTACATTATTAAACTCTCCAAGTGGCTGCTCTGCTTTTGGAATGCTGTAATTATGCGTAATGGAGGCACAACAAGTGGCCCAAACACAGCTTTTGGCCTGCCTGCATACTGGTAGAACATTTGGCAGAGGTTGGCATTAAATGGAGTGTGGCTCATATGTCTTGGTGGAGGATCTAAAAAGAAGTAAAGGATGTACTTCTGTACTCAACAAGAAGCAAGGGTCCTATTCAAAACTGGGATTCCAGACTTCTGAAGATAAGATAAGACAACATTATTTCTGTACAGTGAGGAAGTGTACTTGAATCAGTGTACAATATGTACGTGCAATTTCATAAGGACAAGTCTCATTTTAATTTGGGCTATTCAAGTAAGTTTAGCGGCTCCAATAGTATGTGTCCTTGTGACACCTAGTGAAATCAGATCCTGTAAGCAGGAGGAGAGCCGGAGAGAGATGGAAGTCTGGGAGAGCCCAGGGACCTCTGTGGGACTTTGTCCAGAGTCATGTGACGTGTGTGTCCGACACTCTGGCACCAGTGTGGCTTTGTGGCAAAGAGATGCTGATGTGGTGAGAGACAGTAAAAATCTGTTATTCTGCAGTTCTTAATTGTATTGCGTTATAGGTTATTTTTGGATGACCAACTGCATGGTTGTATGTACAAATATAAAATGTATCATGTAGTATTAATCTCCTCTCTGCCTTCTTCATGTTAACAGTACTTTATATTTTTATGCTTTACCTCTTTGGTTATTGTTGGAGAGTTGAACAGCTGTAGATGCAGGCATCTAATACAGATTCATACAGAACCCGACACAATATGAGGCAATATAGGAGCGGACTGAAAAGCTATTGAAATGCAAATAGCCTGCTGAGGCAGTAGCAGCGTGGAAAAGAAATTGGCTGGGATGACAATACAAGTAAACCACTCCAGTTTGTCAAGAAGGCCATGCTTTGTCATCGGACATGGAATGGATTTCAATACAAATGCTACTTCTATACTAAAAAAGAATGATAGTGATACAAATAAAAGAGAGGAGAAAGGGAAATAAAATAGTCACAGACAGTACACAACTCATGTGGTAAGACTGAGAAAGCGCTGTAAAGTTTGCGCTTTTTAGTTTATTGCTGTGTATTTTCCCAAGCTGCCCCTTCACGTCTGTTGTTTTATGGTAGGCCATGAAAGTGAGCGATGTCGGCAGGGTGTGTGTGCGTGTGTGCGCGTGTGTGTGTTTTAACGTATGTGTGCATGTGTGCGTGTCGTTGGTGAGGTTGGCACGCTCAATTAGGGGGACCCTGGCAGAAAGGGACGGGAGACCTCATCTGGACCCCAACCATAATAAATTACCTACAAGTGCTGCAGAACAATAACACAAAAAAAGTGCAAGGCATCCATTTCGCCAGCATTTACAAGAAATCAATATCAATACTTAATGCAATACGAGTGAAAAATGAGCAGAGATATAGGGGCATAATATACACTGAAATGAAAGACCTTGGAGTGTTGCCCTCCCCAGGGTTGTGGGTTATGGAGACTAAAGGTGTGAGGTGTAAACAACAAGCCATAGAAGAGAGAATGTATTTTAGACCGTGTTCTTGTGTCATTTTTGTGTGTTGAGTTACGTGGAGATGTTTCTCACTGTGGGTCGTTTCACGCTACGTCCTTCCGTTTGGGTTGCACTTTGCTCTGGGTAGAACGTGTATTTGTGCAGGGGAAATTACACTATTTTGTATATACATTTTGTTGTGAAAAAAAGACCTTGGATGTGGTGGGATACAGTACATGGAGGAGACAAACTGCAAACTGCTAAAACAATAACAAGTTGTTTAGCCAATAGAGTCGATGGAAGTCTTAGACGTGCTACAAAGGAATCATCCTCCGGAATAAAATGATTTATATTCCTTGTCAAAGCCATAATGTCCATTTCATTGTGTTGGTCAATGAACTGATGCTCTTTCTTCTGAAAGGTGGAGCTGAGTGGAGCTACTGTATAGGCCCACTGAGGAGTTCAATCACAGTGTGTGAATGTAGTTAACAATGTACATAATATGGGGAATTATTTGTTCTGATTACATTTTCAAATCACATTTTAATTGTATTACAGTGGATATTATAGTGCTAATGGTTCAATGTCTGCAAAAAGATAATGTATGACCAATACCACCAAATCATGTAAGCACAATGGCAAAATACTAGTATGTTGTGTGTATATGTTTACATCTAACTCTCACATACTATCAGTTCAAATAAATGTCCAGTATCACAGTTAGTGTATTCACAGTTTTAGTCGATACTTTAGAAAAAGGTTGTTGGTCTACTTCTACTGCCAGGTGCATCACCGTACTGCGCTCAATTGGACTTGTCATCGTGTTGAAAGGCCCTCTAAAGGGTGCTTTGTGTTGGATTCCCTCACGTCTTCTGGTTTTGGTAAAGTTCAAACTGCTCCCCTTCCCTGGAGGGATAGTTGTTTAGTGGAAGTTTAAATGATTTTGTTGTCACTCCCTTTTTCAGCCCTAGAGGCAGAGGTCCTAGTCACTCCTTTTTAGACAGGTTCCCCTGCACACTTTGTCCACACCAACATGTATCCTTAAAATCCTAAAATAATTGTACAGTCACTACCATACCTTTCTCGACACAGTGTCATCTTAGCAAGTACCGTAGGTCACAATACAGTCAGACAACTGAAGAAAATGAAGACTAACACGATATACAGCACATTGAAATATTTGGATAACTTGCCTTCCCCAAGCCAAACCTTCAGATGTTTGTTGTTGTTGATGATGCTGATTACCAGTTGTTGTTGTTGTTGTTGTTGTTGCTTTACCCCTGTGCAGTCTGTTTGTTTTCACACCAGCAGATGGCACTGCAGCCAAGTCCTCAGAAGCCAGCATTTCCACACTTCCATCTGCCAGCTCCTGTTGCCAGAAAGAAGAAGTGCAAATGTATTTATTTAGCAGAGGCTCAATGGGCTTATTCTCCTGTTGTTTTCAGAAGCTAGATGCAATGGGCGATAAGCTGAGAGAATATCAACACAATATGCACAGAGCAGCCTGCATCTGAAGATGGCCAATGGCTCCAGCATCATGAAGAACACCGGCAATTTCCTTTAAAGTCAGACCTTGTTCAAATTACACTCACATTTCTCAGAAAACATAAACGATCCAATGATAAACAAAAATACCAATTAGTCTTTAGAAGATAAGAGTATTTTGGTATTGTCGGGGGCCGGTGTCGTGTTCTAGGAGGAGGCTTTGTCATTTCTTGAAGTTGAGTCCCTTGGAGAGTAGATAAGTGTTTATTGGATTCAATAGAAAGCACCGGATCAAAGAGGCTAGATATTCTTACTGACTTGCATAGTTTGTATCATATTTTCAATATAAGCTGTGGCAATCGCTGTGTGAGAAATTTGGCAGCCATTCAGTGTGGCTCTTTGAACCCTTCTGGCCCAGTTGTATTCTATGTTACACTTGGCCACTCTTAGAGGGCCAATATTCCCAGAACGATCCTGTTGACTTTGAGAGTATTCTGGATGTCATGGCTGGCGTTGGGAGGGGAGTTGATTTGGGAGTGGAGGAGTGGAGCAAGGTGATCGAAGTGAGGAAAAGACTGTGGTTTGACATGACAGGTGAGAGCTGTATTGTGCCTCTGCAGATTGACCTGAAGGATAACAACAGGAGAGCTACTGCTAAGGTTTCTGGACATGGTTTGATGGATGCTTGTTCAGATTGTGTACCACAGATTGTTTCCTTAGCTCAATTATTTTTATACATAATAATTTTGTTCTGAACAAAACCTTGCAATGGATGAGATTTAGAAGTTTAATCAAATACCTCACATTCGTTTTTCCCAGACAGATAAGTAAGTGATATAGAGTGAGACAAAGTTCACCCCTTAAATGCCCTGAGGGTCAATGAGCTCATAATTGAGCTGTATGGAATCCTAGAGGAATAAACTGGGGTGAGTCCCAATGTAAATCTGAACCTCTGTAGACTAAAGTTACAAGATTATCACAGTGATAATATCAATGAAGATAGATGGGAGTGTAACATGCAGTGTAAAAGACACTCTAGTAGTCCACCGCTAGTAATATACTGTAGATTGGCGCAAAAATATGTGATAAATAATATCAACAGAAGACAAAAACATACATATATATATATATATATATATATATATATATATATATATTTGGTGTGTAACTTGTGACACTTGCATTGTGTGTTTTTAGTAGTCATAGCAAGGTGCGTGTGATTGTGTGGAGGATCCTTAGGCATATTGGCTCCATCCCGACAGAGATATCTGGAAAATACTTTCTTTTCTTCCTTTCTTTTTTTTACTTCATGCAAAATGAAGTCAAATGTAACAACGGTATTCATTTCTACTGTACTGAAATTGGGGTCGTTACACAATTGAGTGTACTTTGACCCATGAATTCGGTCAGTGACTGTAAAAGCTTCAAGGGTCTCTCTATCTCTTGCTTTCTCTCTCTCTCTCTTCCACTCTCCTTCCATTTCTCTCATCCATGTCATCCATTTTGCAGCCCCTCTATTCTCATTCCACACTTCCCCTCCTCTCCCCTCTTCTCCTCCTCCCACCTGACGCTGACAATGTTTTAGATCACTTCCATTAACACTGGCATGCTGAGCGCTAATTACTCACTCACTCAGCGTTCTGGGCTGCCCGCCGCTCGTTTGGGTAACCAACGCCGCCCGTTGGCAAGATGCTTGTTAACTGAATGCACTTAATTATATAAGAAGATAATTACATGTAAATGTTGCATCTAAAAGCAGCCATCCAGCCCGCTTGCTGATTTAATAGGTGGGTATTGGGGATCCCTGTTTTGTTTATTTTAGAGTGAGACGATTAATTGACTTCACTGATGAAGTAAATATGCTGGATACTCTCTCAGTGGTGGCAGAGGCCCAAATTGGACATGGTTCATGGAGACATTTGCCATGTGTGGGGTTGTTGTTGGTTACTCTGCATAAACCCAGAAAAAATGCATAAGGCTACAATATATTTACACATATCTCTGCAAGTCTACTGCTCAATAATTCAGTGACACTAATGCATGCACTTTCCATTACAATATATGCATTTTTTCATTACACTATAGCTACATTATATACATTTTTATATTTAAAATTAATATTTTTGGTTTGGTGAATGTATAATCCTTTTAGTGTATGGGTGCTGAATTGGATATGAACAGAACCTTTCATTTTGTGTTTATCAGATAGTAATGCTATAATATATATTAAGTGAACAACCCCTCTCCTTTAACCCCGGCCTCAAAGCCTGCATCTTCCTCCAACTTTTATCCTGCCATTAAAAATCAAGTAGGACAATGATTAATTTATCACTATTCCATTGTCCAGGGCAATGATGCAGCTCTAAGTTGAATTTCATTCAAGCCCCTGTCAAATGAAAGATTATCTAGTGTGTTTTAAGAACGTGAAGTCAAGGGTAGAGATAGATAGGGGTCAGAGTGGGAGGGCTCCCGTGGGAGGTCCTGAGGGTCCAGGGGACACGCGTCGTCTATCATGGGGTAATCAGGAGGGGGGGGGGGGCTGTGTCCCTACAGCAGCAGAAGGCTAGCACTCAAAGGACCAACACCAGGGTACTTCCAACAGCATCCAACATCCAAACCCCCTCCCTGGTCAGAACCTCTCCAGCCCTAACAGGCGTCACTCAGACCTCCAGATGCTTGGAGTTCGATACTGGACCCCAAATATGTAATCTACCATACTCTCTTAGGGCTCTTTGGGTACCCCAAGGGGCTTGCTGTGTTAAAACATGATATGTTATTTACAAAAAAATATTAGTAAATGGAGGCCTCTTGGTTCTCCATTATGTTTCTCTGTGCTTTCAACCCGGCCCGGCATCTTTGAGAGGGCAACGTGACCCAGCGAGGATGGATGTCAGGAGATGTATGCCCCAGACACCTGGGCTGGACCACGTCCGTCTTATCCAGTCAGCCCTCATGTCTCCTCGGCC
Source organism: Oncorhynchus nerka (assembly GCF_034236695.1). Classification (NCBI taxonomy): domain Eukaryota; kingdom Metazoa; phylum Chordata; class Actinopteri; order Salmoniformes; family Salmonidae; genus Oncorhynchus; species Oncorhynchus nerka. The sequence continues at coordinate 37,376,005 of NC_088423.1, read as the reverse complement.
GTTTTTAAATCACTCAACTGGAGACATAACTGCTCCTTCACTTACCGAAATGAATGCCCGTATTATGCTTTGGTGACTTAAAGCACCTAAAACCATAAGAACGTATTTCATTTCACACTGTTCAAACACTACACAACGGATGTGGCACTTTTTTTTGGACAAGAACTTTCAGATAATGAATTGACATTTCGATTAGATGGGGTTTTTTCGTGGCCACTGAGGATACAAATACACCGCAAGAAACCAAATATAATTTTTTTTGTAATAGGAGGAAAAATCCAAGCCATGTGACTGAATATATAATGCACTCATATGAACATATGAAGCATATGTTATATTGAAATTGCAGTGAGGAGATCAAAATGTAAAATTCGGATAATGAAGACATCTTTCAATGAAACCGGTTACCAGCTAGAACATCATTTGTGTTGTTTTAAACCAAGGATCATGTTTATTTTATATACCTTTTTAGCCGTTGATACTCAACTCTTTCTCAGACCCATTCACATGATATTCATGTGTCCCTCCACCAGGACATGTTTTTTTAGATTACATAAAAAGATAACGCACTTATTTGTAAGCACTTAATTATGCAGCATGTTTGCTGTGTTCATTTGGAGGATATATGGATCGGTAGGTTGTACGTAGCAGCTGCTGTGGGAGGCTTGGGTGTAGCAGAGACACCGGATACTTCCCCAAGCGTGCTTTTACAGCCTCTGAAATGAGACGCATCTTTGATTTGCTCCCCTGTAAACAGACAGAGACATGAAGGAGCTCCACTCTCATCCACTGACAGCCCCACTGAACGGGCAAGCAGGGTTTCTGTCCAACGCAGGACAAAGTCACCCTGAGACTCATCTGATTTTAGAACAGTTTTGCTACCACAGCTGTCAGAAATGACTGATGTCTATGCCCATGATGCTGTACCAGTCTGCAGCATGGGCTATACACAAAGTCAAATAAACTGAGACAGTCTGTCAAACTCTCTCATATTATAAAATATGTGTATCTTCGGGAATCAATTTCAGAGTGCAGAAGTAGCTCTGAAATAGTAAGCAACCTGAACATTGGTATTGACAGACAGAGCATAGATTACTGGTCTCCCTTCAGGGAGCCCCTCTAGGTCTGTCAACATGAGGGCCAGATCAGGCACATGAACCCAGATTTGACAGCCTATGGCTGCAGGCTGTAAAGGCCACCAGTGGTTGTCTGATAAGATAATACATTATGCAGAGGAAAGATAAAACCACAATGGGAAATAGTTGGTGTGATGAACAAAGATCAGGCGATAAGGGTGGCTCAGTTCCTAGAGGAAATCCACAGTGGTTGGGGCTTTCTAGTCTATGGAAGTCTTGAGTGTCTGTTGGGGCTTTGAGCAAAACCAACTGGTTCTGCAGTGGAAGTGAGCTATCATATACTGCTAAGAAGGTTTTTACAATCACTTCAAATAAACATATCTGGGGATTTATTTTCTTGTAGAAATACATGTTGGATATGATGTTTCAGCACTATTAACCCTCCATTTACCAGCTATTTAACACTTCAAATTACCATTTTGTAACGGCTAATGGAAGGAGTGGAGGACCAAGGTGCAGTGTGGTACGTGTCCATGATTTTTATTGTAACCAAACACCAGAACAAAAATGATCAACGCGACACAAACGAAACAGTTCCATCTGGTGTAGACACGCAAAACAGAAAACTACCCACAAAACACAGGTGGGAAAAGGCTACCTAAGTATGGTTCTCAATCAGAGACAACGATAGACAGCTGCCTCTGATTGAGAACCACACCCGGCCAAACGCAAAGAAAAAGAAAACATAGAACACAAAACATAGAATGCCCACCCCAACTCACGCCCTGACCAAACCAAAATAGAGACATAAAAAGGATCTCTAAGGTCAGGGCGTGACACATTTAATAATTTTTGTTGGGAAAAAAGCTGGAAACATTTACGTGTTTCGGAGCTGTATATAGGTCATGGAGTTTGAGCCCTCACATAGGAAATGGAGTTGACAGTCATCAGGTCCAGGTGTTAGAGTGGTAATAAAGGTGGTAATACACCACAATACTCTCATAGCTGTCATATAAGTGTGTGCATGCATGTGTGTCTGTGTGTGCGTGCGTGTGTGTGAGTATAACAACATATCAACCGTATCGGAGAATAATTAGCAGTCTGCTATGTGTGTGTTTTAGGTTAATCAACTGCGCCATCATATTAGCTCTGTGGCATAGATTGTTTAGACAGATGAATCACTACGTAATTGGCTGTAATGAGATAAATCGTTTTTTTTTTTTATAAACTAATCCTGACAGTCTAAAAGAGCAGGGGGAAAAAGTTTAAACAATGTCATATAAATAATTAACCCTCTGCTGTCTACAGGTAACTGCCAAAATAAGGGAAACACTTGAGTAAATGAGGGATACAAAGTATACTGAAAGCAGTTGCTTCCACACAGGTGTGGTCCCTGAGTTAATTAAGCAATTATCATGCCATCATGCTTAGGGTTATGTATAAAAATGCTGATAATGCCCCCATTCACAGGGCACGACTGGTCACTGAATGGTTTGATGAGCATGAAAACGATGCAAACCAGGAATGGGCAACTTTGATGGGGTGGGGGCCACAACAAAATCTGAACTCATCATGAGGGGCCCTAGTGGCTCGCGGATCTGCGAACCCACAACCTTACCCCCACATGCAGTCAGATCCGGTCCTAGCCTTCTGGGTGCCCTAAGCGAGAGAAAAAAGAATAATTTCCTGAAATTCTATATATTTTTCCATGGAGAAAAGGTTGCAGTTTCAAAGAAACTTTGCTGCAATTCACAAGTTTGCTGCAATTTACATTTTAGAGAAGATTTTGCCATTTTATAACTAATTTCATACAATTCGACAAATTTTGCCATAGAGTGGAGCAAAATGTTTACAGTTTTGAATATGACATCTGAGTGAGAGTTCTTAAAGAAAAGGCAAGAGAGGAAGGCTCCACACCACTCTCTCACTTGTCTTAGCTAGTTATTTTCTGATGATCATATTTTGCTCTTTTGTTGATTTGGCAACTATGTGTGTGTTTACTTCACCTGTTTGCTCCTCGCCCTGTAGGCTTTACAGACACTCTCCACCCCTTGGCTGCAACCCTTATAATTTAGTGTAACCTGTGTAATTCTTGATCTCTGACAACGTTTGGAACTGCTAATCTGTGGTCAAGAACGCCAAGTTCATATCAGCCTATGCTGCCCTTCAGTCCCTTGAATGTTTGGCCCTGATGAAGACATGGATCAACCCAGAGAACACTGCTACTCAAGCTGTTCTCTTCATCTGACTACGTTTTCTCTCATAGTCCAAGAGCATGGTGGCACAGAACTACTCATTTCTGCTAACTGGAGATGTTCTGTTTTCTCCCTCTCTCACCTGTCCATCTGCTCATTTGAATGCCATGTTGTTAATGCCACTTGTCCACTCAAGCTTAACATTGTTGTCATATATCACCCACCAAGTGTCCTTGAAGAGTTCCTCAATGAGCGTGACACCTTGATAAGTCTGCCTTCGATACATTTCTTTCCAACTCTCTCTTTCCCCTCCTTACCTCACCCTTTCCCAATCCCCTACAACTCACAATGTAGGCAATATGCTTCACCCCATCTTTACTAGAAGCTGTTCACCACAATCTTTGATCTCTTTCTCCCACTACTCCTTTTCTATCATATCATCTCTCCCTTCTGCTAAATTCTTCTCACACCTGTCTCCTGATTCTGCCTCTTCGACCATACTCTCCTCCCTTTCCGCATCCTATGACTTGTACTGTCCCATTTCCTCCAGGCCGGCTTGGCCCTCCCCTCCTGCTCCATGGCTGAGAGACTCATTGCAAGCTAAGAGAACAGGGCAGTGGGCAGTTGAGGAAAAAATGGAGGAAAACTATATTTCTGGAGGACCTATCATCCTTTCACTCCCTCCTCTCTACCTTCACTTCCTCTGTATCTGCTGCTAAAGTCACTTTCTATCTCCCTAAATTTCAAGCTTCTGCCTCTAACCCTAGGAAACGTAATCCTCCACCCCCTCCCTCTCTGCGGACGACTTTGTCACACACTTTGAAAGGAAGGTTATTGACTCCACTGGTCCCACTCACCCAGAACTACCCTATGCCTTGACCTCTTTCTCCCCTCTCTCTCCAGATGAAATCCTGCGACTAGTGAGGTCTGGACACCCGACAACCTGCCCGCTAAACCCCATCCCCTCCTCCCTTTTCCAGACCATCTCTGGAGACTATTTTCCATTCCTTACTTCCCTCCTCAACTCATCCCTGACCACTGTGTCCCCTCTGGCTTCAAAATGGCAGAGTCGCTCCACCTCCTAGGGATGTTGCGGTGATCGTATTAACCACCATAGCGGTCACGAGTCTTGAAGGCAGTCATATTCCACATGACCGTTTAGTCATGGTAATTAGGCTTCTCCAAGCTCTGTTGCTGCTGCTCATTAGTAGCGTATCAAACTTGCTAACTGCCTGGTACTCAGCACTCTATTGTCCCTCTAATCACTCTGACATCAATTTAAATGTGTTCGGAAATCGAATCAAACACTTCATGAGAGCCCATGAGCTCATGTTGCGCAACATTTCTATAGGCTTTGCTATTGAGGGAGAAAATAGAGAGATTGCCACTAATAAAAAGAGGAGGATCCCATCAGCTTTCTATAGGTTACGCCTACAATATTTATTTCTCAACTTTCCTTATATTAAGTACATTGCTTATATTTACAACAGGAGTATAGCCTACCTGGCTGGCATGAAAATAAACCATGGGGAAAAGTGTCATGTTCTGTCCATCGTTCGTATGTGTTTTCCTTGTTTTAGTGTTGGTCAGGACGTGAGCTGGGTGGGCATTCTATATTGTGTGTCTGGTTTGTCTATTTCTATGTTTGGCCTGATATGGTTCTCAATCAGAGGCAGGTGTTAGTCATTGTCTCTGATTGGGAACCATATTTAGGTAGCCTGTTTTGTGTTGGGTTTTGTGGGTGATTGTTCCTGTCTCTGTGTTTGCACCAGATAGGACTGTTTAGGTTTTCACTTTTCTTGTTTTGTTTAGTCTGTTCATGTATAGTCGTCTTTATTAAAAACATGAATAACCACCACGCTGCATTTTGGTCCGCCTCTCTTTCACCAGAAGAAAACCGTTACAAAAAGCGTCCTCCATCCGCTATTTAAGTGCATAGATGACATATAATTTTCCTCACTGCCCCTGTTTCAATACAGGTCCATGATAATGGTTCATTCTAAATCAAAACAAATGTCACACATATATTATTTAATATATGTAAAGACAGGATTAAATAAAAAATAGTCTGATGGGTGACAATATTAGCATATAATGTGGATTACATATTATCACTTGTGAATGAAACAATGCCGTTTTTTGCTACTTGTTCAAATTATAGTCTCACACCTCATGTAGCCTAACCCATAGGCCTATCATTTTTTTATAAGATTTGTTTCACAACTAAAGTGGCCAAATAACTTCTTAAAATGAAGCACACTAATCTGTTTTACAAGGGTGTGGAGCATAACTGACATTTAAAAGCAGCGCGTGAGTTTCAAGTTAGGGGAAGATACTTTTCACCATAAAAATGCACCTTTATAATAAAAGCATTACATGCATAATTGCATTTGTGGTCGCATTTGATAATGGTGATGGAGCATTCGCGCTTATAGCCTACTATCATGTGCACATTGCTGAGCTTATAGCCTACTACCATGTGCGCATTGCTGCGCTTATAGCCTACTACCATATGCGCATTGTTGCGCTTATAGCCTACTACCATGTGCGCATTGCTGCGCTTATAATGTGAAGCAATAGCCCAATAGTTTAACATTTTAAGTTAAATGTTCTGATCTGTTGTGTCAGCCACTTGCCTAGTTGTATCTCCCATTCCTCACATCCCTCTTCAACTCATCCCTGACCACCGGCTAAGTCCCCTCTGACTTCAAAAAGGCCCGAGTCGCTCCTCTCGAACACCTCCTCAAGAAACCAACACTCGACTTATCTGATGTCAAAAACTATAGATCTGTATCCCTTCTTTATTTTCTTTCCAAAACACTTGGGTGTGCTGTCTCTGATCAACTCTCTTGTTATCTCTCTCAGAAGGAGCTTCTTGACCCTAACCAGTCAGACTTCAAGACGGCTCACTCAACCTAGACTGCTCTTCTCTGTGTCATGGAGGCTCTCCGCACTGCCAAAGCTGACTCTCTCTCTTTGGTTCTCATCCTCTTATATCTATCCGCTGCCTTCGACACAGTGAACCATCAGATCTTCATCTCTACCCTCTCAGAGCTGGGTGTCTCAGGCTCTACACACTCTTGGATTCCACCTGGCAGGCGGCTACAACCAGGTGACGTATAGAGGATCTGTGTCTGCATCATGTAATCTCACAACTGGTGTCCCCCAGGGCTCGGTTCTAGGCTCGCTCCTCTTCTCTTTATACACTAAGTCACTCGGCTCCGTCATATCCTCACATGGTCTCCCCTATCATTGCTATGAGAATGACACTCAACTACTTTTCTCCTTACCCCCTTCTAACACCAAGGTGGTGACATGCATTTCTGCATGCCTGACAAATATCTCAGCTTGGCCCACCACCTCAAGCTCAAGCTCAACAAGACAGAGCTGCTCTTCCTCATGGGGAAGGTCTGTCTGCTCAAATAACTCTCCATCACGGTTGACAACTCCACAGTGTCGCCCTACCAGAGTGCAAAGAACCTTGACGTGACACTGGACAACATCTTGTCGTTCTCTGCAAACATCATAGTAGTGACTCACTCCTGCGGGTTCATGCTCTACAACACCCGTAAAGTACGACCCTACCTCACACAGGAAGCGGCACAGGTTCTAATCCATGTACTTGTCATCTCCAGTCTGGACTATTGCAATTCGCTGTTGGCTGGGCTCCCCGCTTGTGCCATCAAACTCCTGCAACTTATCCAGAACACTGCAACCCACCTGGTATTCAACCTTCCCAAGTTCTCCCATGTCAACCCACTCTTCTGCACACTCCCCTGACTTCCAGTCAAAGCTGGTATCCACTACAAGACCATGGTGCTTGCCTACGGAGCAGCAAGAGGAACTGTGCTCAAACCCTACACCCCAACCCGAGCACTCCGTTCTGCCACATCTGGTCTCTTGGCCCTCTCACTGATACTGGAGGGCAGTCAAAGCTCTTCTCTGTCCTGGCACCCCAATGGTGAAATCAACTTCACTCTAAAGCTAGGACAGCGTGCCTATCTTCCAAAAGCATACTCCCCCCCATACAAGTTTAAATAGCTGGCTAGAACAACTTACCAAATAAAAAAAATGTTTGCTAACATGGGCTAACTGAGTGACTGTCAGTGACTGATATGACAAGAGAAAAACTGCTGGTGCACAACCACATTTTGTAATTGTACCTTGTGTATTCTACGATCCTAACTCTCAAAATTAGGTTGAGACCCCAACTGAGTTCCCTTCCTAAACAATATACACTGAACAAAAATATGATTTCTCTAAAATATTGTACACACATTTGTTTACATCCCTGTTAGTGACCATGTGTCCTTTGCCAAGATAATCCATCCACCTGACAGGTGTGGCATATCAGGAAACAGCATGATCATTACACAGGTGCAACTTGTGCTGGGGACAATAAAAGGCCACTCCAAAATGTGCAATTTTGTCACAGAACACACAGAAGTCTCGAATTTTGAGGGAACATAAAATTGACATGCTGACTGCAGGATTGTCCACCATACCTGTTGCCAGAGAATTGAATGTTCATTTCTCTACCATAAGCCGCCTCTAACGTCATTTTAGAGAATTTGGCAGTACGTCCAACCGGCCTCACAACCGCAGACCACGTCTAACCAAGACGAGCCTGGACCTCCACATCCGGCTTCTTCACCTGCGGGATCGTCTGAGACCAGACACCTGGACATCTGATGAAACTGTGGGCTTGCACAAAACCGAAGAATTTCTGCACAAACTGTCAGAAACCATCTCAGGGAAGCTCACCTGAGTGATCGTCATCCTCACCAGGGTCTTGACCTGACTGTAGTTTGGCGTCATAACTGACTTCAAGGTGCAAATGCTCACCTTTGATATCCAATTGGACATTGGAGAAGTGTGTTCTTCACATATGAATCCCGATTTCAACTGTCCTGGGCAGTTGGCAGACAGCGAGTATGGCGTTGTTTGGGCAAGCGGTTTTCAACGTTGTGAACAGAGTGCTCCATGGGGACAGTGGGGTTATGGTATGGGCAGGCATAAGCTACGGACATCGTAAACAATTGCATTTTATCAATGGCAATTTGAATGCAAAGAGATACCATGACGAGATCCTGAGGACCATTGTCATGCCATTCATCTGTCTCCATCACCTCAGCATGATAATGCATGGCCCCATGTTGCAAGGATCTGCACACAATTCTTGAAAGCTGAAAATGTCCCAGTTCTTCCACGGCCTGGAAAATCACCAGGCATGTCACCCACTGAGCATGTTTTGGATGCTCTGGATCCACGTGTACGACAGCGTGCACTTCATGCAAAGGAGGTGTGTCGCGCTGCATAAGGCAAATGGTGGTTACACCAGATACGGACTGTTTTCGGGTCCATGCCCCTACTGTGACCAACAGATGCATATCTGTATTCAGTCATGTGAACTCCATATCTTAGGGCCTAATTTGTTTATTTCAATTGACTGATTTCCTTATATGAACTGTCAAACCTTTGAAATTGTTGCATGTTGCGTTTTCATTTTAATTCAGACATTAGGATGCCCTTCCTGGTATTGGGGCAGCAGGGTAGCCTAGTGGTTAGAACTTTGGACTAGTAACCAGAAGGTTGCAAGTTCAAACCTCTGAGATGACAAGGTACAAATCTGTCGTTCTGCCCCTGAACAGGCAGTTTACCTGCTGTTCCTAGGCCATCATTGAAAATAAGAATTTGTTCTTAACTGACTTGCCTAGTTAAATAAAGGTAAAAATCCCCCCCAGTGTCTATATAATTGTTTTTATTTTTTGAGTTGCCCACACCTGATGTAAACCATATGCCATGGCCGTTTCAGTCACCAGATCTCAACCCAGTTCAACACTTATGGGAGATTCTGGAGAGGCATCTGAGACAGCATTTTTCACCACCATCAACAAAACACCAAATTATGGAATTTCTCATGGAAGAATGGTGTCACATCCCTCCAATAGTGTTTCAGACAGAGTTCCAGACACACCAAGGTGCATTGAAGCTGTTCTGGCTCGTGTTGGCCCAATGCCCTACGTTTTACGTTGGTGTTTCCTTTATTTTGGCACTTACCTGTATATGAATGATTGTTTCTCATTTCCAAAAGAAAAATTTATTTTAGACATTTCACTAACTGTGGCTTACATGAATAGTGATTATTGTATTTTCTCCCACTTTTGGTCTGGTTTGACCTTTTCCTTTGTCCCTGAGTGGTGAATCAGGATGGGGAGTTGTGAGTGCAACGGGAAGGCAGGCATTGCCTTCTAGACTGTCTGCCTCCAGTCTGTCAATTTGAAGCGGTGTGGTTGGCAAATGGCTTGCATGGCTAAAATGCACCAGTTAAGTTCTCTCTAGTGTAACTTGACTACACCTCTCCCTGTATAGATTAATGTGGGCCGGAGCTGCAAACTAAAATGCTGTTAATTTATCGGAAGATCTATTAGTGCAGATGAGAGAGGAGAGAGAGAGAGAGAGAGAGAGAGAGAGAGAGAGAGAGAGAGAGAGAGAGAGAGAGAAACAGGGAGTGAGGAGTGAGGAGGGGTGGGGAGGGGTGGGAAAAACATTATTAGCCTCTTGTTATTGGAAATGCATTTCATTTCTGCCTCATGAGGTTTCCATTCAGATTAAGCTTGTTCATTTTTTTTTTTACCTCTGACATCCTTCTTGTTGGCCTAACTCAAGGCTTAAGCTCAAGGCCATTGTCCCAGTATTGTAAGGAAGCGAGGGTCCAGAACAACAGTTACATTAACTACTTAATGCTTTTAATTCATCTAATTATACCAAAGGAGGAAAGATGAGTGGAGATATGGAATGAGGTGGGGATGGAGAAATGAGAGGAGGCGGGAGCACCATTTCCTAGCTTTTGTACCATAATGCCAGATCTAGGCTTTTATACATTTCTCTTATTTTATTGTCTACCTTTTATTGAGGAGAAAAATTGTCGGGCGCCATTTTCAGTAGTGAGGGAGACAAAACCTGTTCAATAAGAGCACAATATACTTGTTTAAATGACCCTTTTCCCCCTATGAGAAAAACCATTAAGCTTGGTGCTTTGAGTCGTTTTTTTTTCTCAACATCATTCTTTCATTGTAGTCGGTTTACGCTTCGTAACAGCTTTTATCAAATCTGGCTGTTAATCTATTAGAAGGTGATATTCACTAGGGCTAATTTCTTGGCACCTTTCATGAATTGAAAGCACATGCAAAAAGCCTCTGTGCTGCATTTAGACTAATGTGCTTTCTGTTTGGATGTGATTCCCATTATAGCTCTGCCCAGGATAGTGTATTGAGAAATGTGTTTTTAATCTTGGCCATGTTAACTTGCCAGTTGACTGAATAAAAACAAGGAATGGTGAAAACGTTCTGTAAAATATATCTTCTGAATTCATGCATCATTACTATTATCTGAGTCCAGAAAAACACAGAGAAATTGAGGGCAGACCTTGGGTTTAAAAGGTAATTGACCTGCAATTGCATATGTTTTTCTATAAGTTCTTTAATATTTTCAAAAGAGGACTATCACTATCATTTTGCTTCCATTAAGTGTTTATTCATAATGTACTGTATTTGTGTGTTTGTGTTTTTGTTGACACATTTTTACAATGTAAACTTGCTTTGTATTGTTTTTTGAGATTTAGACCAAATATGCACTGCTCAAAAAAATAAAGGGAACACTAAAATAACACATCCTAGATCTGAATGAATGAAATATTCTTATTACATTCTTTTTTCTTTACAAAGTTGAATGTGCTGACAACAAAATCACACAAAAATGATCAATGGAAATCAAATTTATCAACCCATGGAGGTCTGGATTTGGAGTCACACTCACAATTAAAGTGGAAAACCACACTACAGGCTGATCCAACTGTGATGTAATGTCCTTAAAACAAGTCTAAATGAGGCTCAGTGGTGTGTGTGGCCTCCACGTGCCTGTATGACCTCCCTACAACGCCTGGGCATGCTCCTGATTGGGTGGCGGATGGTCTCCTGAGGGATCTCCTCCCAGACCTGGACTAAAGCATCTGCCAACTCCTGGACAGTCTGTGGTGCAACGTGGCGTTGGTGGATGGAGCGAGACATGATGTCCCAGATATGCTCAATTGGATTCAGGTCTGGGGAACGGGCGGGCCAGTCCATAGCATCAACGCCTTCCTCTTGCAGGAACTGTTGACACGCTCCAGCCACATGAGGTCTAGCATTGTCTTGCATTAGGAGGAACCCAGCATATGGTCTCATAAGGGGTCTGAGGATCTCATCTCGGTACCTAATGGCAATCAGGCTACCTCTGGCGAGCACATGGAGGGCTGTGCGGCCCCCCAAAGAAATGCCACCCCACACCATGACTGACCCACCGCCAAACCGGTCATGCTGGAGGATGTTGCATGCAGCAGAACGTTCTCCACGGCGTCTCCAGACTCTGTCACGTCTGTCACATGTGCTCAGTGTGAACCTGCTTTCATATGTGAAGAGCCAAGGGCGCCAGTGGCGAATTTGCCAATCTTGGTGTTCTCTGGCAAATGCCAAACGTCCTGCACGGTGTTGGGCTGTAAGCACAACCCCCACCTGTGGACGTCGGGCCCTCATACCACCCTCATGGAGTCTGTTTCTGACCGTTTGAGCAGACACATGCACATTTTGCAGGGCTCTGGCAGTGCTCCTCCTGCTCCTCCTTGCACAAAGGTGGAGGTAGCGGTCCTGCTGCTGGGTTGTTGCCTTCCTACGGCCTCCTCCACGTCTCCTGATGTACTGGCCTGTCTCCTGGTAGCGCCTCCATGCTCTGGACACTACGCTGACAGACACAGCAAACCTTCTTGCCACAGCTCGCATTGATGTGCCATCCTGGATGAGCTGCACTACCTGAGCCACTTGTGTGGGTTGTAGACTCTGTCTCATGCTACCACTAGAGTGAAAGCACCGCCAGCATTCAAAAGTGACCAAAACATCAGCCAGGAAGCATAGGAACTGAGAAGTGGTCTGTGGTCCCCACCTGCAGAACCACTCCTTTATTGGGGGTGTCTTGCTAATTGCCTATAATTTCCACCTGTTGTCTATTCCATTTGCACAACAGCATGTGAAATTTATTGTCAATCAGTGTTGCTTCCTAAGTGGACAGTTTGATTTCACAGAAGTGTGATTGACTTGGAGTTACATTGTGTTGTTTAAGTGTTCCCTTTATGTTTTTGAGGAGTGTATTTTAGTAATCAGGGTTCATCCAGTCCTGATACCAAGAGCTAATGTTTAATTTATATTTTTCCAAATTGTGTAGCTAAAATGACTTTAATTTTCATATACTCATTGTGAAATGGGTCTTTTAAAGGGCCTAGGTGATTGGTGGGTAAGTGCATATATTCTAGGGCAACACAGGTTAGAACAGAGAGAAGTCAACTCTGTGTAATGGCATATTACTTCATGCTGAAAATGCATAGCAGTTCAGACCCCACAGAGCCCCAGGACAGCAACACAATTAGACCCAACCAAATCATGAGTAACTAAAATAGAATTACTTGACACATTGGAAAGAGTTAACCAGAAAACAGAGCAAACTGGAATGCTATTTGACTCTAAACACTGAGTACACAATGGCAGAATACCTGACCAATGTTACTGACCCCAAATTAACAAAATCCTTAAGTATGTACAGACTCAGTGAGCATAGCCTTGCTATTGAGTGAGGCTGCCGTAGGCAGACCTGGCACTCGATAGAAGACAGGCTATGTGCACACTGCCCACAAAATGAGGTGGAAACTGAGTTGCACTTCCTAATCTCCTGGCAAATGTGTGACCATATTAGAGACACATATTTCCCTCAGATCATACAGGTAACAAACAGTTTGAAAACAAATCCAATGTTGACAAACTTATATCTATTAGGTGAAATACCACAGTGTGCCATCACTGCAATAAGATTTGTGGCCTGTTGCCACAAGGAAAGAAAAACCAGTGAAGCACAAACACCATTGTAAATATAACCCATATTTATCAGTTTATTTATTTTCTATTTTGTACTTAAGCCATAATATAACATTTGAAATGTCTCTATTATTTTGAAAACTTTTGTGAGTGAAATGTTTACTGTTCATTTCTGATGGTTTATTATCTATTTCACTTGCTTTGGCAATGTAAACATGTTTCCCATGCCAATAAATCCATTTGAATTGAGAGAGAGAGGGGGGGGGGGAGCAACTAGCATGACAAGTGTAGGTTACAATGTCAAACCATACTGTATATTTAAAGTAAATTGTAAATGGTTCAATTCAACACAAATATTCCCATCTCATTACTGACTTTGGATGTTCTTTCCAACTCAGCATGACAAAGTCCAGTCAATTGACAACTTCACTCGATCCTTCTGCCTCACTAAACCTTTTCCAACATTTAGTCTTTAATCGTGCTCACATTAGGGGTCCAATGGAACCACTTTTCCCTTCAGCAATAGCTCAATCTGGCTAATTGGTTTCCGCACTTTTTCAATTGTACTGTATTGATTACAAGAGGTCATGTCAGTTTCAGAGTCAAACAATTAAAATACTTTTGCTTTGGTTGTGTTGTGTAAGTTCTGTACAACATTTTGTTGTACAGGTTTATGGGGAGGTACACATTTTTAATTACAGTCCAGCTGGAGTATGGAGAATGCATCTTTGGACCATTCTAAAACTATAACAGATGAGCAGTGTGCTCTCTCTCTCTCTCTCTCTCTCTCTCTCTCTCTCTCTCTCTCTCTCTGTCTCTCTCTCTCTCTCTCTCTCTCTCTCTCTCTCTCTCTCTCTCTCTCTCTCTCTCTCTCTGTCTCTCTCTCTCTCTCTCTCTCTGTCTCTCTGTCTCTCTCTCTCTCTCTCTCTCTCTCTCTGTCTCTCTCTGTCTCTCTCTCTCTCTCTCTCTCTCTGTCTCTCTCTCTCTCTCTCTCTCTCTCTGTCTCTCTCTCTCTCTCTCTCTCTCTCTCTCTCTCTCTCTCTCTCTCTCTCTCTCTCTCTCTCTCTCTCTCTCTCTCTCTCTCTCACACTCTCTCCCTCTCTCTCTCTCTCTCTCTCTCTCTCTCTCTCTCTCTCTCTCTCTCTCTCTCTCTCACTCTTTCTCTTTCTCTCTCCCTCTCCCTCCATCTCTCTCTCTCTTCCAACCCTATTGTTTCCTAATGTTGTTCAGGGCAGTTGTCTTTTTTAAATAGACAGTCCAGTACAATGCACACCCTGATTGGGGAGTGCTGCACTTTCAACATCCATTTGTTTCAGGCCCAGGATGTTATGGGGCGGCCGATAGCAAATAAAGGGAAAATCAATGGGGCTTCATTAAAAGCAGCAGGCAGTCTTTTGCCTGGACACGGCTTAATTACAGTTTCACTGGCGTTTGCTTTAATTGGGGAGAATAAAAGGAGTGAAGTGGAGTAAATGGAGGGCATTAGCATATCTATCACTAAGAGAGAGGAGGCTGCATCGAACTTATGGCTGCACACCCCACCTTTACCCCTCAAACACACACACACACACACACAAATACATGTGCACACATACATATATACACACACTCCTCTCACCCCTTCACTCTCTACAGAGGTTCTGAAGAGTACTCTCTCCAGTCTGGGGATAGTGTAAAGCGAAATGGGGGAGGTGGGGGGTTCTGGGTTCACAAAGAGACGAGGTAAAATATGGGGAGGCAATTTGCAAATCATCATTTTGTAGCTTTGTGAATCATGCAAACGAGCGCTTTGTTTCGTGATTCCTCGTTGGCGCTGCCTCATTAATTTGATTGGATAAGAGGAGAGAGTCAAACACAGTTGGGAGGAAAAAGCCAGTCAGTAGTACTTTACAGTATCACAGTGAAGGACTGAGTGTTTTGTATACACAAGTATTGTTGACAAGACAAATATGTTCAAAGGGCCTTCATCAGGATATTTTCCAAATCACTCACCGCTGGTGCAAGTCAAGGCAGAACTTGGCTGGATTATCTCTTAGTATTGTCAGACCTCAGTAGGCCTACTGTACTCTTTATTTCATATTTTAGATTTTAGATTTCTGAGTGCACAATTCCATGTTTGCCATGGCGCCTGGTGGCAGCTAGCCTTGGTAGTTTACTCCAGAAAACGTTATTTGTTTTAAGTGTTTTTTATGTGCATTGTTTTTATCAATTATTATAACATTTTTTATAGCTAATCAAGTACTGAACACAGAAATATAGTTTATTTTTATCAACAATGTTAAATTAGTTAACCTGTCTACTTCTCCAATCAACTCGGTAACTGTTTGGATTCAAATACCAGCTCTTCTTATCGCATTTTATCTCCCATTTACTGGACCAAACGCTGGACCAAAAGATACAAAAATGGCAGCAACCATCACTCAATACACCCAAGTATTCCTCCAAAGTTGTATTACATATTAAAACAACCCTGTGTAGGGTGCTGAAGAACAGCCAAAATGCAAAACGGGATGGCGAGGACGATGGCGAGGACGGCGGGGCGATAGGAGACTAATTAACAAACTTAAGTCTACAGTCTGCACTCGCAATTCGAGCAGTATATCATGCACACCTGAGATGGATAATAAAGGATACTGGCCAGTTCTGCAGGCTGCCCTTTAGGTGACTTCCAAAGTAATTCAACTGGAGCTTTTAAATGCATGATCCATGAATAACAAATGCTTACTACTGAATGACACCATCACTGATAGAGGTCTAGACTTTCTCTGCCTTTACTGAGCCTTGCCATCAGCCCAATGAGTACATATCCCTCAACCAATGCACTCCGTCTGGCTACACCTACCTTGACTGTCCTTGCACATCCGGACGGGGTGACGGATTTGGCTGTAACCTGATTGACAGCATTGTGAAGTCTACTCCAGTACCAGCTGTCTCAGGTTTTGAATGCATGGCAATATCGGTACTGGCTGTGCTGATTTATCGGCCTCCTTAGTTCCACAAGAAAGTCCGAGTTGAGCTATCTGAGCTACTAGCACTCCGGAGCCCCTTGTGCCCTGCTATGCTACAACGTGCATGACTTCCCTAAGTGCAGTCTCTCTACCGGCCTGGCAGATATCCTGGAAATCTTTGGACTCCAACAGCACATGGACTTTGCCACCCACAACAAAGGCCATACACTGCACCTGGTCCGCATCACAGGTGAAATTGGAAGGAAATGTGTCAGGGCTGTCCGACCATAAACTCATCCCCTTCACCCTAGCTAGTCCTCTACCTACTCGGCCCAAGAAACGTGCCATTCAGTGTAGGAGTCTGAAAACAATCGTAACCATCTGTCGTAACCAGCCGCGACCGGGAGGTCCATGGGGCGACGCACAATTGGCCTAGCGTTGTCTGGGTTAGGGAGGGTTTGGCCAGTAGGGATATCCTTGTCTCATCGCTCATCGCGCACCAGCGACTCCTGTGGCAGGCCAGGCGCAGTGCACGCTAACCAAGGTTTCCAGGTGCACAGTGATTCCTCCGACACATTGGTCCGGGTTGGATGCGCACTGTGTTAAGAAGCAGTGCGGCATGGTTGGGTTGTGTATCAGAGGACGCATGACTTTCAACCTTCGTCTCTCCCGAGCCTGTAAGAGAGTTGTAGCGATGAGACAAGATAATAGCTACTAACAATTGGATACCATGAAATTGGGGAGAAAAAGGGGTAAAATTCAAAAATAAATAAAAAATAAAACGCACATGGTGTCTTTTTCCAAATCTTCTCCCTGGTACACTAATGAGCTACGCTCTCTCAATGATTCTGGCCGTCATCTAGAATGTTAGTATAAAAAAACTGGCTAACTGTACATGCGCAGATGTATGAGCAACATCAGCAAGAATACAAACAGGCCTTAAATTAAATTCAGCTTGGACATCCTACTACTCCCAACTGATCAGCAACGTCAGTGGTAACTCAGGGGGCTGTTCTCTGGGCAAGCTCCTCAAACCTGTGAACAATTCTGCTACCTCAGCCTCTCAAGAACAGTGCAATCAATCCCTGTGCATCTTCCAAAGTAACATTTTAAACATCAATAACACCATCTTGTCCCCTCCAGCCCCGATAGTTGAGTTACCCAGTCCTATGCTCCTTTAGTCAAGGTTCTCCACCTTCACCACAGTCACTGCAGCTGATGTAACCAAGCTCGTTAGGACAATGAGGCCCACCACTTTCTCACTTGACCCTATCCCCACCTGCTTTGTCAAGACCTGCTTACCTTACCTTTCTTCACATAAATTATCAACAAGACCGTCATCACTGGATGTGTCCCTCTTCAGCTCAAACTGGCCGCAGTCACACTAGTACTTAAAAAGGCTGGATCTGACCCTGACAATATCCAGAACAGTCATATTTCCAACCTGCCCTTCTTGAGTAAGCTACTTGAAAGTGCTGTTTCTAGCCAGCTCCAAAACCATCTGGTCACTCACAACCTACTTGAACCCGTCCAGTTGGATTTCAGAGCTAGACACAGCACCAAGACCGCCCTGGTAACAGTCACCAATACTCCTGGGCCTGTCAGACATTGTCCTGAACTGATTCAGGTTCTATCTCACTGATCTCAACCAGTTTGTAGCCATCGGTCCAAGTACAGTGGGGAGAACAAGTATTTGATACACTGCCGATTTTGCAGGTTTTCCTACTTACAAAGCATGTAGAGGTCTGTAATTTTTATCATAGGTACACTTCAACAAAAATCCAGAAAATTACATTGTATGATTTTTAAGTAATTAATTTGCATTTTATTGCATGACATAAGTATTTGATCACCTACCAACCAGTAAGAACTCCAGCTCTCACAGACCTGTTAGTTTGTCATTAAGAAGCCCTCCTGTTCTCCACTCATTACCTGTATTAACTGCACCTGTTTGGACTCGTTACCTGTATAAAAGACACCTTTTAGATTCTGTCTCTCACAGTTGAAGTGTACCTATGATAAAAATTACAGACCAGACATGCTTTGTAAATAGGAAAACCTGCAAATTCGGCAGTGTATCAAATACTTGTTCTCCCTACTGTAGGTCAGACACAGCTGTGGTCCAACAGTGGTTCCCTCAAGGCTCGATCCTGGTGCCTCTACTGTTTTGTATCTACATGCGGCCACTGGGAAACATCTTGAGGAAACACGGACTGGTCTTTCACTTTCATGCTGACAACAGTCAGATGTACGTCTCCACAAACACTGCCAATGCCACTGCACTCCTCATCAACGTGTGGAAGCAATTGAGTTTCCTGCAGTTCAACTGGTCATCCTGATTGGCACTCACACCATCATAAACAACATCAGTGGCCTCAATATTGATGGTGTCAAGGTCCTCCCCTCCAGCGAGGTTCGCAACCTGGGTGTGATATTTGACAGTCAGTCAAATTATTATACATTTGATTGATTATTATTTTCATTATTATTATAATAAACAGTGCATGATAATACCTATCCATTAATGCTGATGAGAAGTATTCCAAGTCTTCCTCAGGGTTCTAGCTCAAAGCCACGATTCTGAGACCAGTCATTGTCCAGTACATGTGACTATGTGTCCCCATCTGGCTGTGGGGATGGTGAAACGCTCTCTCTCCATTTCCATTCTAACTGCCGTGGTACCATCTCTGACAGTGACAGATAGCCAGGGAAACTCAAGGCATTGTGTAAGCCAGCAGCGACAGGGAACGGAGACAGTTTGAGCCCCATCCTGTCCCTGAGCAGTTAATAACAGTTTGAGAGGTCTTCCAGGGTTAATAACACAATCATTACCATGACCACTATATGGCAGACAGCTGTAAGCATGTATGCAGATGGACAGCAGCCATTTGTCCCTGTCAAACTGCTCAATCGACATTTAAAAACATCCTTAAACAAACCACAGCTAAGGACCCATCCACACTAGGTTTGTTTTGGGTTACCACACAAAAATATTATTCCGAAAATACAATATTAGTGGATGAACTATTCCAAGATGGTCTCATTGCATATGCATAGAACCATATGTTATTCAGTTGTCAGTCTCTTGTCCATAAATTCACACAAAGCAACCTCATTTCTCAATCTTAACGTTGAAGGTTCTGGGGAAACGGTCTGGTTAAATGTCCTCACAGCAGTGGACTCAATGAGTGAGAACAAAGTGCAGTCCGACAGCATTGAAGAGCTGGATTTATAATTTGTAGCATTCCCATCTGTTGTAGTTACGTGAAATTACAGCTAAACCAGTTAGTAGACACTTTGTCCCATTGTCTGTTGTTTTGATAATCACCCATAATAGCATCCAGCATCAATATGGTATTTAAACCTGATTTAGGAGTTAATGGAATAAGAGGAGAGGCAGTCAGTATATGCACTGGGGGTAATGTCATTAGAATTGTTTGCGAAGGCCAAATTAAATCAGTCGTAAATTGTGCTCTCAAGTCGGCCAGAAAACCCTGCCTCATTCATGAGAGGAGAGGGGGAAGGGATTCATATTTTAACCTCGCACATAAAATGCACTTAAAAAGATCCAACTAAAGTAGGGAACTGTGTGGATGGATGGAAATGGTAATTGCTGGTAGCTGTAATGGTTTCCTGTTAGCCAAGGCAGGCTGAAGACAGCTATTTTAAAGTTGGAACGGTGATTGAGGTCATAGCTTTGGCAATCTGGTGATTAAACCGCTGTGTACATGTCACCAAACAGCAGATTAGCCATCTAATGGGGTTTGCTGAAAACAGATGTTTTTGGAGAGCTTTTGAATGTTCGCTATTGAAAGCTATGTCGTTAAGCAGGTGTGTGGTTGAGGAGGCAGCTTTTGACACAGGCAATGCATGAGGGCATGTACTAAGAGTGTCTGATAGGGAGCAGCCACGCAGCTGCTATATTGTGTGTGTGTGTGTGTGTGTGTGTGTGTGTGTGTGTGTGTGTGTGTGTGTGTGTGTGTGTGTGTGTGTGTGTGTGTGTGTGTGTGTGTGTGTGTGTGTGTGTGTGTGTGTGTATGTGCATGAGTGTGCGTACATGTGCAGCCCACCCAGGTCTGCTAGATTCTGTTTCATTGCCGGTGTTAGTACATGCAGTATTTGTCTGACTGTGTCAGAAATCACAGCACAGACAGTAATAGTAGCTGTAAATGGTTTGGGAATTTCCAAATCTGCATTTAATCAGATGGGTGTCTTTTCCAAACTCAGTCAGAGGGTACAACACCAGTCACTTCCAGGGGGGTCTATAACATACTACATAATGCCTATATATAACATGTATTCATGAGACCATTCTAATTTCAAGCTGATATGGTGGGAAAATAAAGAATATTGAACGTATTCTAGCAATGTCAATGCTTTTACTCACCCTTTTCTACAAGAATGGTGGATGAATGATATGAGAGATGAGATGAGGAAAGGAGGCAATATAAGAGTACATTGTGAAGTTTCATTTAACTTTCCACTTGTGGGACTATTTATTCTCTCCAATAGTGCCTGTGTCTGCACCATGTCCCTCTCTTCTTTGTCAAACAGGAAACAGAATTCTGGGCCAGCCAGTCAAAACATCCCTGTGAGCATCAGAGAGGAATTGAATGTGATGTCCACCCAAACATAGCCGTTTGTGGCCTATAGCCGTTTGTAGCCTATAGCCGTTTGTAAACAGACTGGTCCTAGAACAGGATGAATTTCAGCTAGATGTAGCTGAAATTCATCCTGTTCTAGGACCAGTCTGTTTAAGATGTCCAATGTGCTGATGGATGGCAATAAGATATGAGTATTAGGCATTTTCTGTGGAGAACTTATGATAGGCATTGGACACCACTGATGATGACATGGTGGTTTGGAATTTGGACATAGTTGTAGTAGTCGTTGAAAGCAATATGAAAAGGTGACTATATACACACACAAAAAAATCCTTAACCAATTGCTTAATCAGTCTTATTCTGTGAGTTGAGCAGACTTCAAAAGGCAAATAATTTGAGCTAATGTGTTACTGTTGGTTTAGTCAACAAACTCTCCCTGAAGTGAGCTGAATTTGAACAAGCTTGATGAGTAACATTACAAATACACACTTGCTCAAATGCCTCATGGATGCCTGATGAAGACATACAGGTTGAAACTTTGTTACAATAAAATCACCTGGGTACATGAGCAGCAGTGTGTGGCATTTTCCTTTTTATTTCCCATGAGTTCACCTACAACTCCAGCACCTGCAAAAAGTACCTGGATGTGCTTATCTTCTTCAGCTTTTCAAAGAAAATAAAAGAAAATTGCAGTTGTCACATGCGCCGAATACAACAACGAATACTGTGAAATGTTTACAAGCTCTTAACCAAAAATGCAGTTTTAAGAGAAATAAGAGTTATGAAAATATTTAACGAAAGTAAAACCACTATAACACAATACATAACAATAAAGAGGCTATATACAGTGGGTATGGAAGGAGTGACGCCGGACAGAAGAAGCAGGAACGGGGAGTCAAACATTTAATCAGGAACGGACATAGAACACGACAGGAACAGCGTCAGCACACTGGTAAACAAGGACATATGACAAACATCAATCCCGAAGCAGGGAACAGAGCTAGGGAACAGACAGATATAGGGAAGGCAATAACACAAGTAATAGAGCAGCTGAGTCCAATGAGGGCAGATGCGCGTGACAGGGAAAGGCAGGTGTGCGTACTAATGGTGGCTTGATTGCGTAATCCTGGAGAGCCTGGCGCCCTCGAGCGCCAGATGGAGGAAGAGCGGAAACAGGTGTGACAGGGTACCTGTACCAAGTGTGCGGGGGTACAGGTTAGTCGAGGCAACTGAGGCCATATGTACATGTAGGTAGGGGTAAATTGACTCTACATAGTGAATAGCAGCAGCATAAAAGGGGGGGGGGGTCAACGCAAATAATCCGGGTAGCCATTTGATTAACTGTTCAGCAGTCTTATGGCTTGGGGGTGGAAGCTGTAAAGGAGCCTTTTGGACCTAGCCATTTGCGTTCTGGTACCGCTTGCTGTATGACTAAGGGTGGCTGGAGTCGTTGACAATTTTTAGGGCCTTCCAATTTTTAAGGCCTAGTATAGAGGTCCAGGATGGCAGGAAGTTTTGCTCCAGTGATGTACTGGGCCGTACACATTACCCTCTGTAGCGTCTTCCGGTCGGATGTCGAGCAGTTGCCATACTAGGCTCTTGATGGTACAGCTGTATAACTTTTTGAGGATATGAGGACCCATGCAAAATTTCCTGAGTGGAAATAGCAAAGTCTCCTGTGTGGGAATTGCTAAGTCTTCTGAGTGGGAGTAGGTGTTGTCGTGCCCTCTTCACGACTGTCTTGGTGTGTTTGGATCATGATAGTGTGTTGGTGACACCAAGGAACTTGAAGATCTCAACCTGCTCTACTACAGCCCTGTCGATGTGAATTTGGGCGTGCTCAGCTCGCCTTTCCTGTAGTCCAAGATCAGCTCCTTTGTCTTGATCACGTTGAGGGAGAGGTTGTTGTCATGGCACCACACTGACATATCTCTGACCTCCTCCCTATAGGCTGTCTCATCGCTGTTTGTGATTAGGCCTACCACTGTTGTGTCAGCGGCAAACTTAATGATGGTGTTGGATTCGTGCTTGGCTACGCAGTCATGGGTGAACAGGGAGTACAGGAGGGGACTAAGCACACACCCCTGAGGGGGCCCCGGTTGAGGATTAGCTTGGCAGATGTGTTGTTGCCTAGCCATACCAGCTGGGGGCAGCCCGTCAGGAAGTACAGGATCCAGTTGCAGAGGGAGGTGTTTAGTCACAGGGTCCTTAGCTTAGTGGTGAGCTTGGAGAACACTATGATGTTAAACACTGAACTGTATTCAAAGAAAAGCATTCTCACATAGGTGTTCATTTTGTCCAGGTGGAAAGGGCAGTGTGTAGTGCAATCAAGATTTCTTCATCTGTGGATCTGTTAGGGAGGTATGCGAATTGGAGGGGGTCTCTGGGATGATGGTGTTAATGTCAGTCATGACCATCCTTTCAAAGCACTTCATGGCTACAGACATAAGTGCTACGGGTCGGTAGTCATTTAGGCAGGTTACCTTGGCGTTCTGGGTAAAGGGACTATGGTGGTCTGCTTGAAACATGTAGGTATTACAGACTCGGTCAGGGACAGGTTGAAAATGTCAGTGAAGACACTTGCCAGTTGGTCAGCACATGCTCTGAGTACACGTCCTGGTAATCCGTCTAGGCCTGCGACCTTGTGAATGTTGACCTGTTTAAAGATCTTACTTACATCGGCTATGGAGAGTGTGATCACACAGTCGTCCGGAACAGCTGGTGCTCTCATGCATGCTTCAGTGTTGCTTTCCTCAAAGCACACATAGAAGTAATTTAGCTTGTCTGGTAGGCTCATGTCACTGGGAAGCTCGCGGCTGGGCTTCCCTTTGTAGTCTGTAATGGTTTGCAAGCCCTGCCACATCCGACAAGCATCAAAGCCAGTGTGGTAGGATTCAATCCTAATCCTGTACTGACGCTTTGCCTGTTTGATGGTTCGTCGGAGGGCACAGCAGGATTTCTTATAAGCGTCCGGGTTAGTGTCCTGCTCTTTTTGTGCTCAAAACCACGCCCATCATTATCCTATTTTCCAGCATGCTCTTTTGCTGGTTGATTATCATAATTGTTTGTTTCAATATCTGTGTTTTTGCATGTACATTCATTGGTTGATAAACCTTATGCTACACAAACACATGCCTTTTTCCAAACTATTCCAAACTGTTAGTAGTTGGACTTATTGCACCAGTAACTGAAATGGCTGTTCCAGTTTATATGATTTATGTGGTCTCAATAATCAATCTTCCCTACACCAGCAGTCATTCTCAGTGCAGGTTGCAGGTGATTAAAAGTTTCAATTGTTGGATATCTTTACTCTGGCTGGATTCCAATAGGAATTTAACATCACTTTGCAAAAGAGCATAATGTGACTTGCAGGCTTGATGTGGCCTGTAAACCAAGAGTTTCAGACCACTGCGTTAGGTTGTAATTAGCCCCTCAAAGAAGGGCCTAATGATATATGTAATGTATTGTCATAAAGAGTTCAATTTTATTGATAACATATTCGCTAACAAATACAGTCATGGGTGGTAACTACAATTCACTGGAAGGCAAGGTACAGTACATGCTGGAAAATATGGAAATAAGGTAGAATACATTCTCAATTTGAATTATATGTACACTCAACCTAAAATTCAACTTGAGAATGTTGTCACGCCTATTCCCATTCCTTCTCTCCGGCGACAACCACCGATCTTGGCAACCCGCATTACACACATCTGGCAACCATCATTACTCACACCTGCTCCCCATCGATATACACACCTGGACTTCATCATTACTTCCCCTTTATTTAGCCCTCACTAGCCTCAGTCTTCAGGCAGTATTGGTTTTCTTTACGTTCAGTACGCTTACAATTGTAAGGTAAATCAACATTTTTCTTTTTTTTACAGTGTAGGGTATGTGTTGTGTGTAGTTGTTTGCATATATTAGTGCAGTGGTGTCAAACACTTTAAAATGAGTAAAACCACATCGAAACTGTGTAGAAATGATAACAGACCTACATTTATAAGTTTGTTGACTGTGTCCAGCTGGCTAATAATCACTGAAATGAAAGCTAAACAGTCAGGGAGCATTGGAAATTCCAAAAACGAGAGATAGAGAACCATTTTTTGGACGTTTTGACGGCGAGGAAATATAACACATTTTCAGTGTGGCCCTCCGGACTTCATTGAAGACTGAATGCAGCCCACGGGGGAAAATGAGATTGACACCCCTGTGTTAGTGTGTTGGTCTGTTTGTTGGACAGATGAATTTACAAGGGGGGCTGCCAGAAACCCATCCCTGCAACACACACACCCTCCCCTCGCCCCCATCCCTTGGTCCTTGTCAGTGTAGGTTTACCCTCAATCTTGGTTTCACCTGTAACACAGCACCTTTGACTCAAGGTAAAAACTCTGGCCCTCCGCACACTGATATTCAGCCATTGTCTAAATTAACAAGGACAAGGCAGTACAGATTTAATGCCAAACATGCTCTGCAAACACAAAGTGCATGTCATTACTCAACAACCGGTGCCTTGTCAGCTACCCAACCATCACCAACATACATTTTCTCCCCTGGAACCTCAGAAGAAAGAAGAAAATGTGAAGATTTTCTCTTCGGTATTGTCTGGTGAGGTGGATAGCTGGTGACAGTGACGATTGTTATGAGCTAATGTTTCTGTGTTCATCTGTTCATCTGTTAAACATGGGAACCATTGAGAAGTTATCTGTGTTTGTTTGGGTGTGGGGTGGAGTGGAGGAAATAAAGAATGTGACATTACCTCCATGATGTAACTCTAGACGCATGTGTAAGATTTCAGGTCCCCACCTCTTTTCACTATCACCTCTAGGGACCAGAGCTGAGAGAGACAAATGTATTGTCAATTTGGACAATAAAAACAAGCTGATTGGAATGAATGTTACCAAATGTTGGTTTGTATGAAGTCAATGAAGATATGATGTCATTCATGTAGGTGTGAATGTTCACTTCCTTGCTTAAAAGGTCTACTTCCTAATCTACATTGGGTCTATTCCTTTATCTATCTTTATCTTAAAGATGCAACACTTCAGTTTTTGGGCGACCCGACCAAATTCACATAGAATTGTGTGTTATAGACATGTCATTCTCATTGAAAGCAAGTCTAAGAAGCGGTAGATCTGTTCTTTGTGCATTATTTCCATGTTTCTCATTTGCGTCATTACTTTCGGTTTTGTGCACCAGCTTCAAACAGATGAAAAAACAATATTTTTGATTAGGCAAAATATATTTCACAGTGGTTTAGATGGCAGCCGACAATGGTTCTCTACACTACTTGCTTATTTTGTCACATAAACTGAAATTAGATGAACTATTTGAATTTTAGCAACCAGGAAATGGTGGAGTGATTTTTGAACACATCTTTAATTGTGTAGCTACATTGATTGAGAACACATCCTAGAGTTTTGGAATTCCTCATTTTAAACAAAATGCCAAGTAATATCCACGACTAATGATGAACAAAAACAGGAAGATTAACAAAAATAATTCTGTATGTGAAATAAAAGATTGGTTGTTTCACTAAACAGCAAATAAGACCTGTCCAAATTGAGGTGTCCTTTCACATCAACAGCACTTCACAACAGCCCTATCAGGAAACCACAGAGATAGAAGTGAAATGAACAACAACCTAATTTCACAACAGTCCTAGGATCGAGGACCAGGGGTGAATCAAAGGTAGCGCAAAACAGGGAAGTTATGCCTGCTGCCAGTAAATGGAGACCCTGGCTCATTTGTCAGGGATCCAAAGGTTGATGTCACAAAGACACTGTGTGAACAATAGAAGGTGGTCATGAGGACAGGCGGCCATGTTGTTTCTGTTGTATCTGATGCTCGGGGGCAGATAGCTGACTAGGTCAGAAGTGGTGTGTAGTTAGTTGAGCTCTAACTCCTTTGTATGACACCTGCTCCCCCAGGGGCTCTGTCTCAGGCTCTGTCTCACGACTGGGAGAGATATCCCAGGTATATGAATAGATTTTTTTCTCTAGTACTCCACTCTATTGCGCTAGCCTCTGGCTGGTTCATGATGCACAATGTAGAGATTAGAACAATCCATGAGAAAGCCCTGTGCAAAGAAAATAAGTAAGTGTTTATGTGCAAAAGTGTAGGGACTGTGATAAATTAAATTATCTGCAAAAATATTTAATTCAGATTCCAGATACTTTCAAAAAACTAGATTACTTCTTGGATTCAATTCAGAAAGGATGTTTGTGAGAAAAAGACATAATGATACTTTTATGTTTTCTCAATGACATTAAATTCAGCATTGATAAAAGGCACAAGTTTAAAACTTCTTAGGGCTAGGTTCCTTTTTTCAGAATTTCCGCCTGACTGACATGCCCAAAGTAAACTGCCTGTTACTCAGGCCCAGAAGCCAGGATATGCATGTAATTGGTACCATTGGATAAAAAACACGTTGACGTTTGTAGAAATGTTAAAATAATGTATGGGACTATAACACAATTGATGTGGTAGCCGACAATCCAAAGAAAATCCAACCTGAATACTTTTTTTCAAAGGAAAGCTATGGGTCCTATGCAATTCCAGCTCCCAGATTGCAATTCCTACATTCTAATCTATCCAACCCTGGTGGATAGTCCTTGGCTAGTGAAACCGTTTTATGAGGGAATGCTCATTTGGGGTTTGAATCTCTGTGGGGTTGACTCACATTTCATAGGCAATTTATTCAGCTATGTCTTGAGGAATGAAGTGAAGGAAGGGGGAAATCCACTGGAAGTTGTAGTCAGGCCTCTAGTTCATGTCCTCTGGCCCAGACCCAGACAATGTTTAGGCACGTAGTCGACAACTCTACCCTTGCTTATCTCAGGTATGTAAACCTCTGTAAGTGAGTGCTTCATCTGTAATTCTATTGTGAGTTATCTCCGGTTTTCTCCAAGTGTCTGTATAATCTAATGAAATGCAAACCTTCCTTGCCTGTGACACCAGATACCTGGGTTAGAACGGGCGTCTCGACTCGACCTCAATTGAGATATTCTTTGGCAGGCAGTTTGACTACTATACCACACCAAACCTTCCCATTGCATTCTTTGCATGATTCAAACATATCTTTTTCCCCCATTGGGACAGACTTGAGAGGCCAGATCAAAAGACAGTGCAGCGTTGAGTTTGGAGCAGAGGTGGAGGAGGGGAACTATTTGTTGTTGTCTTGTTGGGTGTTATTATTTTCATTTGTTGGAAAAGAGAGATGAATGAAGGGATAAATGGATGCTGGTGGGTGGGGGTTAGGGGAAATTCCCTTGTCTGGTTTGAGGGGTGGGGCAGATTCATTTTGGATGGGGATTGGAGTGGGGGGAGGGTGGTGCCTGATGTAGAGAGTGCTGTCATGGCCTAGACAGGGGGGTCTTTGTCTTCCCCATAATCACTTTCTATACCTCTCCTTTCGTCTCCCCTTCTCTCTTCCTCACTTCCTCTTGAATCCTCTCTAAAAATGTGCCTCAACTCTACCAGGAACCATGCTGTTTGTGACAGTTGTTTCCACTCTACAAGAGAAGGCATTCAGATGGAACCAAGAGTTGTAAAGTATCCTTATCTATTTTATCTCATTACTGAAAGAACAGGTTAGGAACGTCTCAAAAAAGAAAGAAGAACCTATAAAGGAGAGCCATAATTCAGGATTATCTTTACAAGTGCAATCTTTATGAGGCTTTGAAGGCATAGAGCAAGACAAGAATGACACATACCTGTAGAGTATCACAGTCATATTATCCCGGGGAAGCCATACCTGGAAGCCATAGATACCTTATACAGTGTGTCACGACCGGCCCCAGACATGCTGCTCACCACCATACACGACACAACCAGACTCTGTCCAAATGCCCCTCCCCACCTAACCAGGTTTGTCTTCCGTCTCTTAAAAAATATATTTGATAGTGACGTCCATGTTTATTAATCAGACTGTTATTAATCTGTCATTAACTAGGATTGGATTGGATTGAGAATAATACAAGTTATATATTTGAGTAGCAGTTTC
The DNA here is from genome assembly GCF_034236695.1 of Oncorhynchus nerka. Taxonomy (NCBI): domain Eukaryota; kingdom Metazoa; phylum Chordata; class Actinopteri; order Salmoniformes; family Salmonidae; genus Oncorhynchus; species Oncorhynchus nerka. The sequence goes on along the minus strand of NC_088423.1, from coordinate 37,347,278 downwards.
AGTGAGTTTAGAAATAAATAAACATTATTTGGATGATTGTAAGGAATTCAGGATTAACGAAGATGTCACGCCCTGACCTGAGTATTCTTTGTTTTCTTTATATATTTTGGTTAGGTCAGGGTGTGATATGGGTAATATGTGTGTTTTTGTCTCATCTAGGGTTTTTTTATGTCTAGGTGTGTGTGTCTAGTCTAGGCATATTGTAGGTCTATGGTGGCCTGGATTGGTTCCCAATCAGAGGCAGCTGTTTATCGTTGTCTCTGATTGGGGAACCTATTTCGGTTGCCATTTTCCAGTTTGGGTTTGTGGGTTATTGTCTATGTTATGTTGCATGTTAGCACAGTGTTCATTAGCAGTCACGTTCGTTTGTTGTTTTGTTCAGTGTACTTCGTGTTTTTTCGTCATCCATTAAACTATGCATTCACACCACGCTGCGCTTTGGTCTCCTCCATACGACGATCGTGACAGAAGACTGCTGAATATTTCCCCTCTTTTCCATTTCCATTCACTGTCGGAGGAGACGACACATACTTTTACAGATATGTGAGGAATGTCAGATTATCATATTCAAGTTAGGTGGTCGTTGGACCACAGCGGTTCGGAATAATCACAGCTATCGTCTTATCATTAAACCCACAGTCTGCAGATGACAGGTGCTCTGCTTTTGTCAACGGGATGCTTGTGTTTAATTTATGAATTCATTGTCCCTGGTTCACTGAGATGGACAAAAGAAGGAGTTTCTTTCCATTTATATATATATCCATTTTCAGAAATGTTGGTGAATTAGCTTTAATTGTTTAAAGAACTTATGAAAGAGATTGGTTTCTTTTTTCACTATATAATCATGGCATTTGGTTGTTCAAAGACGACAGACATGTATTTCATTTAAATCTATTTCTTGAAGGTTTCATTTCAGAGAGACAAATAATCATGTTTTTTTTGCTAAAAGCTATATATCTGTCTCACTCTCAGAGCGAAAAATAGTACTGCTTGGTTTTACTCAGTCAAATGGAACAAATAACGACATTTTTTATAAAGAACTGTACAAATGATACATTTTTAAAAAACATTCATCAATACGGTAATATGAGCTCTGTATATAAAACATTTACATTTTAGATTTTAATCATTTAGCAGATGCTCTTATCTAGAGCGACTTACAGTTAGTGCATTCATATTAAGATAGCTAGTTGAGACAACCACATACCACAGTCAAATATACAGTATGCAAACATTCCATTCCAGCTAAACAATGTATATATCGAGTTTTGCAATAAAAAAAACACACATTTGAATACACACAAAATCTATAAATTAAAAATCTGAGAACACTATTTTTTTACACACACATGAAGGTACCCCATAAGCAACTATTTCTGGTGAAAAAACACACAAATTTGTGGATATAGCATTTTGGAAATAAACTCTTCAATTGTTCCTTGTTTTCTTTTCTGGACACATTTTTGGAATTCTTAGGAAAGTTTATAGACAATACATGAATATTATCGTTTGGAGAAAAACTCATATTTTCAAAATCAAATGAGCTTTTAAGAAAGGGAAATAATATGACCCTAATACCTCAACCTACAGTACCCCAGTCACAACAACACATAGCTCGCACCCTCTTTACTTACTACAGACCAACCAACATAGCCAACCCGACTCTATCAATCATATTCAAGATTCTCTGAGCCAATCATAAATCACATAAAATAGCTGAAGATGTGACATCAGCAGGGAGGCCAGGCAGTAAATAAATGTTTGTTGTTTATTTATTTATTTCCATTGTTTCTCTTTCTTTCTTTCCTCTTTCTTTCTTTCCTTTCTTTCTTTTCCTGTTAATGGATGAGGTGGGGCTCAGACACCCTCTGGGCAGGAAAAGTTGTTTTGATGCGTGAAAAGCCCCATCCTGAGAGGGGCTCCGTAGGGGATGTTACAGTAGGAGCCAGGCATCCCCCCCCCTACAGGTCTGGAAGTTAATAGAACTGGGTGGAATGTGATTTATAATGGCTCGGGCCTACCACCTACAGATGGGTTCCTCTATTCAGTTGTGTTCTTAAGCACCCAGTTCATCAATAAAGATCATATTTGGAATTCACTCCAAAGCTTTCCGTACAGGTGATGATTTAATTTGGGAGTTTTCACGGTTGAAAAATACACAAGTTTCCAAACCAACTGCAGGCTATGTGATATTATGTTGGAACAGAGAGAGCTCCCTTACTGTTCCATGTGTCCCACTTTTCCTGTACAAGATGGGGAATGCAGCACGTCATTTAAAAGTGTAGAGTCAACATTCATGCGGAAAACCCAAGTCTAATTGACATAAACCTTCTCTAACGATGAGTTCGCTTATAGGACATTTGAAGTTTAAGTTCTGCTGAAACCAGAGTGAAAAATGCATGCAGCATCATTGACAACATACTGACATGCCATAAATCAGATGTTATTGAATCTGTTGTAACAGTTTTAAAACGGATTATGTGTAGTTGGTATAGTGATATGTATGTTTTAGTCATGAAGAATGAGGATTTCATGGTATTTGGCAGTAATGGTTTTCGTGTGGTGTTCTTTGATACCAAAACTGGGTTTAAAACAGACACTAATCCCTGTTGTGTCAGGCTGTGGGCTCCAAAGGATAGTATATCATTTATTGGGTTATGTATCCTGAGTGGCGCAGCGGTCTAAGGCACTGCAACTCAGTGCTAAATGCGTCACTAAAGACCCGGGTTAGATCCCGGGCTGTATCACAACCGGCCGTAATCGGGAGTCTCATAGGGCGGCACACAATTGGCCCAGCGTCGTCTGGGTTAGAGGAGGGTTTGGCCGGGGTAGGCCATCATTGTAAATAAGAATTTGTTCTTAACTGACTTGCCTAGTTAAATAAAATGTATGATGATCGTTGCGTGTGTGTGATATTAGCAGAACACTCTTCTCATTTTGAAGTGTGCCACGTCTTGTCATTGTAACACAACACGGCTCCGCTGTACCCAACTATGGCATGCTGCAAGCTTCAATTTAACCACAACTGTTTACAGCTGTCAATATAAGGACTAACACCACAATAAATGCATTAAATTGCATCTGTTCCCTGTGTCATGGAAAATAAGGTGAGTGGATAGACTGTAGGGAATGCATGTTCACTCTGAGTTATTACATAGCAGTGTCTTAAGGGTCTCATGGCTGCTGTCCATTGTATTTAATCAGTCTCTATTACCTGCTACCCTTTTCACTGTTAAAATAATCACCCACAATTATGGACATAAAAGGAGAGAGCATACACGAGAGGGACACGGAGAGAAATCACACACAAAGTAATTTCTCTCCACCTTGGCTGCTTATGTAGCTTTTGATGTTTTGGGGGTAATAACAGGCTTGTAGGTGTTTGCCGTGACCCCCCCTATAATACATTGGGAGCAGTCACAGAGGACATGCCCCCCCCCCCCCACCACCACCACCACCACCACCACCACCACACACACACACGCACACACACACACACACACACGCACACACGCACATACACACACACCCGCCACCACTATTAACTTAAAAGGTCCAGACAATTTATTGAATGCTGTAGATGAAAGAAAAAACTGGAATAACTCCAAAATTGACCACCTCTACAATGAAGAAAATAGAACTGTGAGAAAGGGGCATTGTGATGTACTTTAATCCACTCTGGTGCTGGAAAAAAAGAGACCCCATTAAATGTACCTTTGAAATAAATGGGCCCAATTACCTAGATGGCTGGAGCTCCCTAATGAAGCTTTTGTCAAGGCAAATAAACACGGTGGAGAGACACTGAAGGAGTGATATGACGGCATCATTCAGAATCATCTTCCAGATGAAAGTTAAAATCACAGAAATGTTAGGGTGGTGGAGACCGGCAATTGCAGGTTCCAGGGAAGACAAAGTGAGATTGAAATTCCATTTGTTGAAAGAGTGAAATGTTGTGAAAGTAGAGTCACTGACATGAGAGAGTTGGATAAAACACAAAAAAGTATGTATGAAAGCTAACAGTGTAAATATAATTAATATGTGAAAAGAACATTGGTAATAAGTATTGTTAGAAGAGTTGCTCAGTTACATTATCTGCACTGTGTGTTGGAGATAAGTCACTTTAAATAGGTTTAAGAGAATTGTTTTGATAATGGCATTTTGGCGAGTCTCTCATTTTAATTACAAGGTTAGAGGGGACCGGCTCAAACTCCCTCTCTTTCGACCCTCTTCAGAACTGTGAGAGCTGCCGACCATTCCCACATCAATCCAGAACACTCAGTCTCTTCTCTCCAAAACACAGCCAGTATTACTTTAGTTGATAGTTCTGCTTTTATAGAGGAATATGGACCGCAAATTGTGGAGATTTTCTCACATCTCTACTCTACCAACCTTTTCCAAATTATGTTCTCTCACAAGGCTTTTGATGTAAAAACTATGCATGACATTTCTGAGCTACACAAGAAGAAAAACAAATAGGGAGTAACTGCAGCATGCTAGCTGTACCTGTAGATGACCCCTAGTTAATTATGGCTTCCTTAAAACTACCCGCAGAGACATAAAAATGGTATCCAAATTGCAATATCCCTTTAAAACAGAGTTATTGAAGATAGGCACTGAAACAACTCACAGTTTCTAAACAAGTCCATACCACAAGGCCAAGGAGATGCAAAATGTGATCCAATGAACTCTGTATGCACTTGTATCATGCTAGCGGATGTCTTTCCTCCTTCTCCATGCCTGATCGATCCAGTGAAGGAGCAGACCTTACAGAGACAGGGGTTGTAGATGACCCTGGACCCAACAGCTTGTGAAGGGGTAAAGGTTAAGGCCATGCATGTCTGTGGGGCTCCAGACAGGGGTCAGGAGGTCACCGTCAGAGTTGTGACCCCGCTGACCCCCAGTCTGTGTCCACAGTCCCATTTGTTTGTGTCGACATCTATGTCGCTTCCTCGATCTGTTACTCTATGAGAGAGATCGATCGGCGAGCTATGTACCTCTGTTAACGAACTATGTCTCTATATTTCAGCACTGGGAGGGAGATTTTCAAGATAAGGGTGTGATTTAACCTGTATGAGAAGGAACTACTAATACAGTAGGCTGGTATTTTGATTGCAGATACAGAAACAGTAACATTGCTGTAGTGATATATTGATGGTTCTGGGATATATAATATATTCACTTTGGCATAAGTGAAATGCTCCTAGATCTGCAGTTCGGAGAAACATATTTGATGGTCCAATCAAATACCATGGCTAGAATAAAACGTATTTAGAGTAGAAAGAGCACATACTGATTGTGAGTGAAAGCTATCTGTGACAGGGGCTCATACATATTCATAACTTGATGTCTTTACATTGTTTTGCTAAGTGAAAACATACAGATCTTACAACTTGTAGTGTATAGTGTGTAGGCTAATGGACTGCAACATAACGCACGACTAGTCTTCAAACTATCCATTTCACTCACATGCATTCTTTTAGCTGGTGTGTTAAACATAACGAAGTGCGATGCTTACTGCCGCCCTACTGTACTATTCATTCCTTCATTACTATTTCATAAACGTATGATTAACGCTTATTGCTGCAGCGCAATTTCCATTCTCCGTGTCGGGGGCCCCACTAAAGACGGCTCAAGCTTGAGAGATGTAGGTTTTTCAAGTCATTTTAATTTTTACAGTTCCATGTACCCGCCTTTTAATTTAGCGTATAATGATGCCATTAGAATAGAATCCATCTGGAAGTTCCTTTTGGGAGCGGTTCATGTTCCGTGGCTTCTGCAGCTAATGCTGCTCTCGCTACATTGGCAACAGATGCTCTGAAAGCAACAGATGCATTCTCTTCAATTACTATTACAATCAAGCCCATGTTTAGCATAAATGCTTCTAGGTGTGCAGGATTTTATACCTGCACTGGGTCTGGTAAAGACAAGAGGGAATGGGACATATTGGGTCACTGGCAGTAAATGCTAACTGATAATGTTGACAAATTTTAGGACATGTTAGACATTAGAAAAAGTGCAACTTGTTATAGACCTGGTTCCTTCATGGTTCCATTGTGAGCATCTGTTTTGAGTTGATACAGTATATCTATTTTTATGATATCTCTAAACTCACCTCAAACGCCCACTACTGAACTCTCAGAGAAGATACTATCTGACAACAGCATATTACAAATGTAAAAAAAAAAAAATGAATTGTTCCCCCCTCAAAAATCCAGCAACTAATTAATTAAAATAACAAACAATTTCCTCCACAGATAATTAGTGACTACACACTGGCCTTTAATCCACTCTGCCTCAATTATGCAAATGCTAACTTTCTCTCCCAACAATTAATGTGATTAATTTTCTCTTGTTTTGAATTACAATTGCAGTGCCTGCTAGCACTTTAAAGCATTCATTAATTACCAATTAAATGGGTGCAGCTCAGTTCTGTAGCACTTTGTGTTTAATGTGCTAATTGGGAGAAATTAAAATATCTGACCTCTTATGAGAGAGCAAAAGTTATATTCAACAGTGATATTAGCATAGCATATTTTCAACTGATTTTTTTATTGGACGTTGCGGTGCTAGTTATGAGGACTGGATAAATTGAACAGGAGATGTAAAACTGATGTCCAATATTGATCCATTCATGAGGAATGCTTGTAGGGTTGTCCTTTCATCACAAGAAAACATATATAAAACATTGGTTCAACATTGGGAACGATATACCACAGAGTGCTCGTCCTTTTCTTTTAGTGAGGGGTTGAATAGCCATAACTTGCTAATGTGTTGTCCATGTTTTCATTGCATGAAGCGTATCTTGGAGAGCGCCATTCATTCAGCAGACCCAAGAAAGGCTGTTCTCTTTTATTCCTGTGTCTTATACCTTCAGTACTTTGTTATGCCTACTTGAGTAGCATTAACAGCTCACTCCTCCATTTGCCAGGGACTTGGATTTTCTCAAATTGAGTTACATCCATCTGAACATCAGTGCTTCAGGCGAACAAGAGTGGAGCTGGATAAAAAAAACCTTTCATGTTCTGATGTGATCTTCTTGAATGGGAACTCCATATTGTAACCTGGAACTGAAATATTATTATGTTATATGATTTTGAAACACCAGCTCTTTGGTCCAAATGCAAGATCAGAGATGTGGGTGTTCGAGAACAGTATGTTGGTTGAAAGGTTTGGTATAGGACAGTCGGCTCCCATGAAAGGAAGTTTAAATTGAAAGCATGGATGTGGCCCATAGGCCCCTGAAGTCACTCAGAAGTCTGTGTTGTGGTCTGCTTGGATGCCCTCCATACCAAATGGTGTGTATTGCAATTAATGGACAGTCCAATTTGTCAGAAGAGTGAAAGACAATTTTAACAACTAATCTTGTTTTCTGGCTTAAAATGTAAGCTGTAGATGCCACAAATGTGGCTAACCCAATAGGTGTGTACATCACATTGAGCATTCATAAGTGCCCATGAATAGCACAACCCCAAAGCTTCCACGGACATAGGGCCAGCTGGGGAAAATAAGATACTGAAGGAGAACTCTACAGACTCCATTCCATTGTTGCCTTAACCTCCTCCATGTCTCGAGTGCACGGAAACAGGCAATCTATTAGTTCCCCTTTAGAATCACAATGCAGTGAATATCACTCAATCTAGTGTTGTGTTCAGGTAATGTACAGAACACGTTGAACAATGTTGAAACAGCAAAGATGAAAACCACTGCGCTTTGTGTCCCAATGGACACTTACTTATTTCATTGCAGGATCAAGTTGATATGGTGATTAAATCATGTTGTTTTTGCATGTGCTGTCCAGCAGTCACAATGAAAGGAAAATAAGAATCAGTGTGGAACTTTTACGGAGATAGCTCTAGAAGGGCTATTGCTGCTGTTGCTGGATGTGGTGAAAGGAGAGGCAAGATGAACTTGTGACCCAGCATTATGGTCCGTCTGAAGTCTCTTTCTGAGATTGGACACATGTTATGTTTGTTTGTGCTTATGAATGTATGAATGTGTGTGCTTCTTTGTTCATACTAGGGTTTTACATGGTAGCAGTGGGACCAAGGTTATCATGTGCCCACTCTAATCTATTTTACCTTTCTTAATTTTTGTTGATTAGCACTCTAAATGAATGTAGCCTGTTCTAGCCTCTTGTTGCAGCAAGGTAAAGATGGTATAATTCAGACATAGCTATATGTTGGATCCGGCTTCATATATGTAGTGAAACAGGAAACAGGAAGCATTTAACAAAGAAATTTGCTCGTTCATGCCATCTAGCAACGCACCATGATTTGGTCACAGTTCAGGAGCCACATCAAAGACCCAATAGGAAGATGCATATCAACCATCGTCTGTTTCTGTCTCTCTCCCAAAATATGGGGGGAATCTTAGGGACAGAGCAGAAGAGGGGTTGCAGACCTGTGGATACCCCCCACCTCTTCAATCATTCTTTCTGACCAGTCTGAGATGGGATGTTGGTCTCAGCTTGGGGACAAAGGGGCCCTTGTCGGGCATCCCTGGTGCCATTTAGAAGGGAGGGCGGGAGAACTAGGAAGGGGCAGGAACAGAGCTTCCAAGTACAAGGTAACAAGGGAAAACCATGCAATCCCTCTTGGAATTAGCCTGGGATTGGAGACACAAGGCTCACCAGACAGTAGATCAATGGAGCTCTTCACAGAGGGAGGGAGGAGTGGGGCAGAGCAGGATATTGCAGAAAAGAAAGTGTGCCACGTCCTGGCCAAATTACCTCCAAAGCTGTGGAGGATCCTGTTACCTGTTCAGATGTTTAGGGTGAATGTTGTCTTGCCTGCCTGGCCCTATGCCCAATCGACCTAGGGTTGGCCTTTGAAACTTGTATTACTGATCACAATATGGAGAATACGATTACAAGCCTTGTTATGGTGTAGCCTGGAAAATGGCGGCTAGTGCAAATATTCTTACTCTATTTGGTAATAACAAATGTACGTTTAAGTAAAGAAGATGGTAACCAATACGATATACTGTGTATATAAACTGTATCTAAACAGGATATGACAAAACTTATTTTTATCCCAAAGATAATTTTACTCTATAGCTGTTTAATAAGTTTGAAGGGAGGAAGCTTTTTTTCTTTTGCCCTTCTCCTCACTTTTTCTGTCTAACTGTCTGTTAACTCTTCACATCAAACAGGTTCAATGTGAGCAAAGCTCTTTTGTCAGCCTTTGTACACCAGCGCACACGCTTTTCTCCTTGCCTCAGGTCTGTCAAGCTTTTATCGAGACATTAGGTATCCTCTTTGAGCCCGCACATGGTGGAAATGAAAGAGCAGAACGCACTTGGTCCTCATCCTCCCCTCCGATAATGCCCCCTTGTCTAGTACCATGCTCCAAGTGAATGTCTTCATCCGAGTCGTATGAATGAGTGGAGTGCACTGGCATTACATATTGATCCTCTCTCTTTGTGAAGCCTCCGAACCCTGCAATAATTACCATCGTCCATTAGCGACTTTGCCAGCTAACATCCCCATTAATGCCTGTAGCACTGTTCTTTCAGAAGTGTTAACATTCATTTGGACTGGATTTATTAACAGAGAGAAGAACATGGTACAAATATACATATGAATGGAATAAACGGTAGGGGAAATTAAACACTTGTTTAAAAGCTTAACAAAGCATCTATATTTAATTAACGTGTTCAATAGCAGGTAACTTTGTCCTCATTTTGTAAATGATCATCTTAGCTAAGAGCAGACCTCACTGGGTAGATATTTAAATGGCACTTACACAGATGTTAAATCGGTCTATTTGTTTTGTTATTTTTCACTACCCATGCAACCCTTCTCAAGGATCATTTTGAAGGTTGCTAAAAGCCACCCATTTGTTTCTTTATCTCTTCTTTACTTTTGTCTCCCTTTCTAAAAAAAAAAAACATTGACTGCAGAGATTCACTAGTGACTGCTAATTAAAGTGATGGTAAAACATTTTCTGATTTAGATTATTTTCAAATGACTTGGGGGTTCAAGTTTTGTCAAAAACAAAATAGTATTTTTGGAGAATGTAACAATGCTAAAAACAGTATCAGATACACTGTAAAGGTCTTACCGTTGTTTTGACAGTAGCTTACAGACAGCTCGGTGGCTATTCATTTTCTCTATTTAATATTACAGTACACCTATTGTAATATAAATACGGTATCAAAGAAAGTACTGTGTAATGACACACAGTACAATAACATAAAATGGACAGTATTATACTGTAAAAAAAAGTTTATGTTACCATAATTGGAATTAATGCATGAATGAAATTTGTTGAGGGGGGAGGGTTGTATTTCACAGTATTTTACTGTAATTATAAGGGATTTGTGCAAACAGGTTGGCTGCTAGGCAAAGTGTTTACAAACATTATAGCGTATTAATGAATATTTTATATCACCTGCACTTCCAGAGGCATTAGAGTGTGACTACAGGGCATAAAAGACCAAAAGGACATGGTAAAAATCTGTCCCATGCCACTCCAATCTGTCCCATGTACATTTAACATTTATGGGGCATTATAACCACATTGGTAGAGCATTTTCACTCACTGGTGCAAAAAAATATAGCCTCTTATAAGGTACACCTCAATATATGTGACTGAGCCACAATACCACGCACCAACTAGTGGTCAAAATATTGTTTTGCTGCTGGAAATATACGGTACGTCACTGTATTCTGTGGGGTGGAATTACAGTACCATTCAAAATACAGTAATTCTTCCCCCACCCACAACATTTTCCCACAATGCACCATAATTTACACTATGCTGCAGTAAAACATTTCAGAGTATTTTACTATTGATAATACCAAAACATGACCATAGAATAAAAAATAAAAAATGGTTACAGTGTAGCGGGGCATTCAAAAGCATGGGGAAAGCAGACGAGGGGACCACTCTGTCCCCATGCTTTTGAATGCACCGCTACACCCTAAAAACAAAGGGCTCCTTATAGTGTCAAATAAGGGTAATTTGGCTTGTAACCATAGCGAAACCCTTTTTGAAGATCCTATAAAGAACCATGCTCATAAGGTTCTAAATGGCAAATGTATGGTACAAAGAACCCTTTCCTAAGGTTCTATATAGCACCAAAAAGGGTTCCACTATTGTTACAACCCTTGAGCCTCCGGCCCTACATTTTAATAATCACTCAAACAGGAAAGAACACTTTTTTGAACTGCAAACAAAGGATTTTATTAGGATCTCTTTTAGTCCCCATTTGGACTAATCTTCCAAGAGTCCTTAACATTAAAATACTATTTATAATACAAACACACTTTCACGTATAACCCACTGTTACAAACAGTAGACATAATACACTGACATATTGACCAGATAAATACATTGATGGGCTCAAAGGGTTATTTGGGTCAGTATGGTTCTACATAGAGCCATCCCCCTTCCCAATGAACCCTTGAGGAACCCTAATTTTATGTTCATATACACTCCTTTAATAGGTCATATTTACTTTGGCCGTATAAATGTGATTGCTCCAATGAAACATTCATGTGAATACAAGAATACAAGGTTAACATGTACCTGTTTACTTTCACTGTTTACTGTTTGCATTTACTCTGGCAACCAAAGATATTTGTTTCTCAGTAGAGGACCCTAGAGCAGCAGCCGTTCTGTGCTAATAATCCGACCCCAAAGCCAATGTAGCGCTACTGATATAATGAGGGCTTTTGGAGAGTGCCAATGCAGTAGGCTCTTGGAACATCAAAACAGCAGATGTGGTTTCCCAGTTTTGTACAATCACAGAGAGGCCCTCTATTCCACCCATGAACCCTCTCTAGATGTAGCTCTGGGATACATGGATGTCATGTTGACCTTTCCGACCATCAGCATGCTCAGAGAAAATGAGGGGAACGGGTGAGAAGGAGAGAGAGACAAAGTAAAGTGCTCACCCTGAGCCATTATGATTAACCATCAGCCGTTTTTGTGTAATCATCGACAATGTGCGCACAGCAGACTCCCATATGGAAAGAGCTGGAGAGAAAAATCAATCACATTATAACTGTAGACATGCTTTATTGACCTCTGTTGGTGTTCACACATTTCATACTTGATTTGTATCTACTGGCAGGATTTGGAACAACATAGGCAATTTGGACGATGATGAGAAATAGGACAAGCATTTTAGAACTGAGCCCGTGCTTATGGCTTGAGTGCTGAGTTTAGAAAAAAAGTGACCTATTTTAATATTCTTCTCGTGCGTGTATTTGAATATGAAAATATCTGAGAGCATTGGAAAAGCAGTCCCCTCTTTCACTGACATCCAGGCATGCGCTGTTTGGGGTTTGAACTTGGTAATAGTATGAGCACAGTGAGTGCATTGTGCGGGCTACGGCTAGCAACAGATCCAGAAACCCCCTCTCTCCCTCAGACAGACAACTGTAAATAAGAGTTGGATGTCTCATTACCCAAACCCCTAGCCTTGACAGCTGCATTCATCCAAAATGCATTGTATCTAAAGGTTAAGAGTAGTTACTGGGAAAGTAATGTATTATTAAAATACCTTTCGGAGTGAAGTACCTTTTGATATATTTTCCTTGGTAATGAAAGCAGCATTCGGTGGAAATGTAGTAATTTGCAGGCCCATTTCTCCAAGCCTTTATTCACCCTCTGCCTCTCCCATGACACATCTAGGGAGAGAGAGGAGGGCTCCCGGCGACAGAGGAGATGGCAAACATTTTGTGATGGTCGGAACCATCTCTTAGATTACTGTTTTTTCATTAAAAAGCCTTTCGAGGCATTCAGAGCATTTTGGGGGGTGAAGATGCTTCACAATTTTCTCCCTCTCACACTCTTTCTTTTCTCACTATACCCGAATCCTTTCTCTTTTTTGATGTTGTTAAGGGAGTAATTGAATGTAGAAAATGGCCAGGCTTATTTGGAGTGAGTCTGATCCAGAAATGATTAAAGGTAGAGGGGTTTTGAGGTATTCAAACGAGAGAATGACAGAAAGAATATGGTTAATGCTTTTTATTTTCCAAAGTGAGGGAGGGTGGGCTTGGGGGCTAGATTGTAAAACATCCAGGCAGGTTGGTGTTGAGGGGGGTGGGGGTTTCGGCTCACAGAATAGCCCCTACTCAAACCCCTATTAAAAGCATCAGGACTGTTAAAGCCGGTAAAAAGACAGGAAATCACTGAGTGAAATGAAGCTTCTTTGCCAATTACTGAATACCGAGAGCACACCTTGGAGCTCTTTGTGTTTGGCAGCACCAGTCCTCCCCTCACCTCACTCTCATCCCTCTCTCCCCTCGTTCTGGGCATTTGAGTTGGGTGCATTAGTGCTGAGGCCTAGAGAACAGGAGAAGCAGCCTTTTCAAAGCCCAGTCAGATTCACTTCTAGCCTGTCGTTGGAGCTCCTTTTCAGGCTTTTATTCGCAGATGGTAGGGGCAGCTCTGAAAGAGTCATCCTCAACCTCTCTACTCAAACATTTATCTATCCCTTGCTTCAGCAGAAATTATTAGTAAAGGGAGCCATTTACAGAGCCTTAGCACCTCTCTATCTGCCATGTTGAAATATACTTAGCTTACCTGATTTCGCTTCTAGACTTCCAGGGTCAGGGAAGGGGGCATGTGTGGGAGTGACCATGCATGTTGTTGTTGTTTATGTACACACACACACACACACACACACACACACACACACACACACACACACACACACACACACACACACACACACACACACACACACACACACACACACACACACAGACAGACACACACACATACACACACACTATATTATCATGTATCATAAATAAAAGTTTGGATTACGATTATATTGATGATATAAATTATATATTATTGAATAATTGATTTGTGTAAATCTCAGGTTGTGTGTGTCGGTGTAGACCAGCATGCCATTGGGTGGTGAATAAAGTGGATGGATGTGGTCTGTCATGGCCTCTCCTCTGGGCCCTGTAACCAGCACACACACCGCCCATCTATCCACTTCTATTGACTACAGCTTTTAATTACCAACCAAGTTAAAACAATGCTGCCGCTAATGTAATCAGCAGAGGCCCATAACGGCGGTCATGTGAGTGTTTAGCATAATGATGCGTGAGATGTCTTGAATTTCGTCATTTTGGTTGTGTTGGCAATGATGGTGCCTCACATACCGTGGAATGTTGTTATGGCTTTTGGGGGTTGTGGGAATGGCGGTCTGATAGCCATTGTTATTGATGTTGTTGAGGGTGATGTGGCTTTCAGATTAGATAGAGAAAACGTTCTGATAATATGTACCTCAGGACCTGCAACATTGTTATTGAGGCTTCGTAGACCGCACTGGCCGATGCTGTCGGCATGCTCCTAGCCTATCCTTATAAACACACAGGGACATTATTATGTAGATTAGTCATTTTTGGGGGTTAGACTCCAGCCCGTACCTTGGCAGTCGTTCCCCTGCTTCATATTCAGGCGCTTGCATCATCTTTAGTTCATCTGTCAGCCACTCGCAGACAGCCGTGGCACTTTTCAAATCCCTCCGCGGTTTATTTCCGCCTCCGCTGTTGCGATGTTAATAAGATTTTAATTTATTTGGAGCACTGCCACGTCACACCACACTTAGCATAGTGTATGAATACTAGAAATGTAATGGTTTGGGCTTTTGTGTTTAATGTTCATGTCAACAATGAGAAAGTTGCCTGAATTGGGGGAGTGGGGGTGCTGGGATAGAGGCTAGGAGTGGAAGGGGTTTTAGTGAGGCATCACCCATGCGAGAAAAGCTGCTCAGTGACAGCCATTTGCAAGGTTAATGTTGTAAAAAAACAACATCCATCTCTCCCAAACAGTTTCATTAGCATCATCGCCCTGACCCTTCTCCTCATAACGTTGTCAAATGTGACACGCGTCAGATTATCAGCCAGCACAGCGATCAATACAATATGCCACGCTGGTGCAGCCATGTAGCTTTCCCTTGAGCGCTCCTGGCATGCATGTTAAAAGCACCAGGGCCAAAATGGCAGCAGCCGCACCGCCCAGCCCTCTCCCATCCATCCGCAATCAGCTAATAAATAGACAAGCTCAAGGCACTGCCTATCAATAATAATAATAAAGCCACTACTGTATGGGGCATTGTGATAAATTAAGCCCTGTGCTTTTATATAGCCATGCCTGGTCCTGATGCATTGCCGTTCTGAGTGAACGGCCACTAGATAAACACACTGAATGAGGGAATAACATTAGTTAAACAAATACAGGGCTGTATCAAAGCTAGGCGCTCTCAGACCATGGTGAAATACATGCAGTATACCATCACATTCCATCAGAGTGTAATAATACAACACAAAATCCTGTCTTAATTTTCAAAAGATTGAATATTGAATAGGGAATAATACCCTAAGAAAGTCAGCTATTATATCATAGACTGTATATAATTATAGTGTGCCTGGAGAATTGTAAGGATACCTAACTGCTTTAAAGTATAGGGAAAAGCAGAAAGACATTTCACTCTGCAAGGACTGATTGACTCCTGTTATAACAACTATTTCTATAAATACGTAATAAAGACAGCTAGAATGCACTAGAATGCCTGATTTGTAATGAACAATACACTATCAGAAATTACATATTTTTTATTTTGCACATAAACATGTTGAAATTACACTGACCAAAAATATAAACGCAACATGTAACGTTTTGGTCCCGTTTCATAAGCTGAAATAAAATATCCAATAAATGTTCCATACCCACAAAAGCTTATTTCTCTCAAATGTGGTACTCAAATGTATTTACATCCCTGGTAGGGAGCATTTCTCCTTTGCCAAGATAATCCAGCCACCTGATAGGTGTGACATATCAAGAAGCTGATTAAACAGAATTATCACTACACAGGTGCACCTTGTGCTGGGGAAAATAAAAGGCCACTCTAAAATGTGTAGTTTTGTACACAAAGCAATGCCACAGATGTCTCAAGTTTTGAGGGAGCATGCCAACTGCAGGAATCTCCACCAGAGCTGGGGCCAGAGAACTGAATGTTAATTTCTCAACCATAAGAAATTTAGTTTTAGAGAATTTGGCAGTACGTGCAACCGGTCTCACAACCGAAGACCACTTGTAACCACACCAGCTCAGGACCTCCACATCCGGCTTCTTCACTTGCAGGATGATCTGAGACCAGCCACCTGGACAGCTGATGAAACTGTGGGTTCGCATAAACTGTCAGAAACCGTCGCAGGGAAGCTCATCTGCGTGCTCATTGTCCTCAACAGGGTCTTGGCCTGACTGCAGTTCGGGTTTCATAACCGACTTCAGTGGACAAATGCTCACTTTCAATAGCACGCTGGATAAGTGTGCCTATCAAAGATGAATCCTCCTGTGGGCTAGTAGTTTTCTGATGTCAACACTGTGAACAGAATGATCCATGGTGATGGTGGGCTTATGGTATGGGCAGGCATATGCTCCATACAATGAGCACAATTGCATTTTAGCGACAGCAATTTGAATGCACAGAGATACCGAGATGAGATCCTGAGGCCCATTGTCGTGCCATTTATCTGCAGCAATCACCTCATGTTTCAGCATGATAATGCACAATCCCATGTCGCGACGATCTGCACACAATTCCTGGAAGCTGAAAATGTCCTAGTTCTTCCATGACCTGCATACTTAAAAGACATGTCACCCATTAAGCATGTTTGGGATGCTCTGGATAGACATGTACGACACTGTGTTTCAGTTCCCGCCAATATCCAGCAACTTCGCACAGCCATTAAAGAGAAGTGGAACAACATTCCTCAGGCCACAATCAACAGCCTGATCAACTGTATGTGGAGATGTCGCGCTGCAAGAGGCAAATGGTGGTCACATCAAATACTGACTGGTTTTATGATCCAAGCCCCTACCTTTTCTTTTAAGGTATATGTGACCAACCATGTGAACATTCATAGATTAGGGCCTAATGAATTGGTTTCAATGAACTGATTTCCTTATATGAACTGTAACTCAGTAAAGTCTTTGAAATGATTGCATGTTGCATTTATATTTTTGCCCAGTCAATATTGATATTTGCTGATTACAAACAAATTGCATACATTTCTTCAACAAATACAGATAAAAATGTTATATATCTCAAAAGACATTGAGAATTTAAACCTAGTTGTGGTCAGTGTATCATAGTACCGTAAATGTGTTTTCTCTCAAACTTACAGTTTTTCTCAGTCGCTTTGGTGCATTTTTCACATCATCCCTAACATGTGCAAAATAATAAGTGCATTTCTCAGAACAATTTGTACAAATTGCAATATACAATAGATATGTTTCTAAAGCTAGTCAGTCACTAAAAATCCTTAGTACATCGCTCAAAAGTAAATATTCATGCCAATGATCATGTCAGTGTCATCAGAATGATAAGTCATTGAGTCATTGTTCACGAACAAGGTCGTCAAAATGTTTAGGCATGTTGTCAATGTAACTGTGTACTTTGACAGTATTACCGTAGGGAGTTTTTCTTAGCCACCGTGCTTCTACACCTGCATTGCTTGCTGTTTGGGGTTTTAGGCTGGGTTTCTGTATAGCACTTTGAGATATCAGCTGATGTACGAAGGACTATATAAATACATTTGATTTGATTTGATGTAAACTTAGGCTACAGTTTGGATGACAGCTACTGTATTGAAAATGCACAAGGCTGCACTTCTATGGCATATATCAATTTTAACAGTGCTATTTACTTATTACTGTATGTGGGTTATTGATTGAAAGAGACTGGACAACCCAAGAGGCACAAAGGAAAAAAAACTAAATGATAAAGAAACACCGGAAACCACCCCTAAGGCACAACTTTGCCCGCAGCACTGTTGTGTCTCTACACATCCAGACGTTCCTGTCTGTCGACCTACATATTCTCATCCACATCACACCGGATATTTTCCCTTCCAATGCAACGTGGAAAGAATCTTTTGGAATGCCTTATCCATCCTCTGCAGGCGTCTACTGTGATGTCCTCACATGCTGCATCCATTGCAGCCAGCAGGGTCATCTATGTGTGTGGCTGACGATCGTACACCTTCCACCTCCATGCTGAAAATAACTCCTCAATTTGCTTAAGGAATGGTAAATAAGGTGGGAGGAATTTTATGAGCATCCTCGGGTGGGTCACAAATCATTGCCTTATGTTTGATCGATGGAAACTCACATTATCACAAATGACCACATACTTTGGCAAATCCTCTCTAAACAGACCCCTCTCATCATCAGGGATGAGAGCCCTGTAGAGAGTCTCTAAAACGTTGAGTAGATGCTGGGTGTTGTATGGCCCTATAAGGGGGATATGGGTTAGGACACCATGCTCCGAAATAGCAGCACACATGGTGATATTTCCTCCCCGTTGGCCTGGCAAATCCACAGTAGCTCTGTGACCGATGATATTCCGACCCCGCCTTCTGCATTTGGGAGGGTTAACTTGATTCCAACTCCATTATACGCTATATCCCAGAACACACAGATGAATTTGTTTTGGTAAGGAAGAGTGACATAACATGTACATATATTGCATGTTCCTTCCACAGCAAGAGAAATGTGTGCAGTTTATGCTTACTGTACTATGTATCTCTATAAAATGTTGCTGTAAAGTAGTTACATAGATATATGTTTTACCTGTACATACTGGTACCGTAGCTCCTTAACTCTGTCCTCAATTCCTTTGGAATGGTACACGGTACAGCTGTTTCATACTCATCTGGTTTCTATGCAGCACCCTGTCGATGGTTGAGATGCTAACCGTATGGATGTTTTCAAAGACATCGTTGTCTTCTATAATGGTCCTGTGTATTTTCCTGAGTCTCATGGCATTGTTTGCTCGGACCATGGTGCAAATAGCCTCCTCCTGTTGAGGTGTGAAAAGGCGTCCTCTGCCACCGGTTTGAGGTAATCTTGCAGTCCTATGTGGGGAAAAATACAGTGATGCATCGCACACTTTCACATAGACAAAAACTATGCAAACACACATTTTACTGTAAAACATACAGGTGGGTGCATGTAAGGTGCAGTATGTATCTGTATAGAGTATATTTCTGTATGCTGTGAAATACAAGTGGACTACTGTATGAAGCATTGTAGGAAGTATACAGTATACTGCTTATATACAGTAACAGTGCACTGTACATTGGTGGACATACCTGTTCTCTCTTCAAAACGTTTGAACTATTGAGGACACGGTTGATCTCCCAATATTCGACTGCACCCTTCGACCTGCCTCAGCCATTGTAAGGCCATGATTGACAACATGGTCTACAATAGTGGCCCTTATGTCATCAGATATGCGCCTAAATCAAATGTATTTATATAGCCCTTCGTACATCAGCTGATATCTCAAAGTGCTGTACAGAAACCCAGCCTAAAACCCCAAACAGCAAGCAATGCAGGTGTAGAAGCACGGTGGCTAGGAAAAACCTAGAAAGGCCAAAACCTAGGAAGAAAGCCTTCCCTAGAAAGGCCTTCCCTAGAAAGGCCAAAACCTAGGAAGAAACCTAGAGAGGAACCAGGCTATGTGGGGTGGCCAGTCCTCTTCTGGCTGTGCCGGGTGGAGATTATAAACCTAGAGAGGAACCAGGCTATGTGGGGTGGCCAGTCCTCTTCTGGCTGTGCCGGGTGGAGCCTATGTCCTCTTCTGCCTCTTCCTCTGTTTTGCCTTTCCACCATGCATCCTTGCTCCTCTTCTTCCTCCTCCTCTTGGCTGTTGACCCTGTTCATTTCCTGGTCCATCCATTATTGGAAAATTGCAACTCTGTGTTTTTGGTCTGTCTATATATGCTTGCCAATTGATTCTTCATGAGATGCACCTTTGAGAAATTTAGACAACTGGTTGATTGTTGGTTGAACTAACACTTTACATTCCTTCATGAGTGAGGGTCAATTTCACCTGCACGATTCATCAATTCACGTTTTTGTACAAAAGGTCTAATAGAAATGTGTAAAACTATGCTTGACAGTTTATGACAAATAGTTCAACAATTTTGCATGTAATGGCTTATGCAAGGAACTAATGCCTAGATGTTTTGAGGGGTAAGACTATTCAACAGTGAACCATCTACTACATTTTGATCAACATGACATGAGCAATTGATAATGTGGAAAAAAGCTGACACTTGTACATTATCAATTGCAATTTGCTCAAAAGGAATAAGAAATTGCTTTAATGATGTGCACAAGTGACTAGATGATTTGGAATTTGTACAAGTAGTTTCAAGAATTGCACATTTGATCTAAGAAATGCACCAAAGCGACTGAGAAAAACTGTAAGAGCGAGCAGTGATGAGCATGTACTGTAGCTATTTACAGTGTTTGGTATTGTTTGGTTAACATCATTGCCTTCAATTTAAATGAGAGCGTAATATAATCAAACTAAATGTAAGTACTGTCCTACCAGTATGCAGCGTTCCTAAATAAAATAAACTAGACATATTCTGAGCTTTCAAATATGTCTAAAAAGTATTGAAAGATTTGTCATCCTCCAAATAAATGGCCTCCTCAGTTGTGGCATTTTAAATGGAATGGTACCTTAAAGTCTGAATTCGTCTGACTTTGGTAATCTCTTATTTCCAATCCAGACTGTGGAAGCGAGAGTATTGCGGTGCTTTGTGGAAAAGGCCATCTTTAGGACCTCTTGATCAATCTGACCTTTAAGTACATAGCCATCTCGTAAATAGGAGGGTACACTTACAGAGACTTCAAAAGCAAGGGGACCCGATAATTTCAAAATGGAGCTGCGTGGAGTGTCGCTGGTGGGGAGTCCATAAAAGCTTTCCTTGTTCGCCACACACCTCCTCCCTGCTTCACAACATCCAGTTAGGGTAATAGCCCAGGAGAGAGAGAGGGGAGACAGAGGTAGAGAGAGAGGTAGAGAGAGAGAGAGAGAGAGAGAGAGAGAGAGAGAGAGAGAGAGAGAGAGAAAAGAAAGAGAAAGAGAAAGAGAAAGACAGATAGGGAGGGGGCAAGGAAATGAGAGGGGAGACAGAGGTAGAGGTAGAGAGGTAGAGAGGTAGAGAGAGAGAGAGAGAGAGAGAGAGAGAGAGACAGACAGACAGACAGACAGACAGACAGACAGACAGACAGGCAGACAGACAGACAGACAGACAGACAGACAGACAGACAGACAGACAGACAGACAGACAGACAG
Organism: Oncorhynchus nerka; assembly: GCF_034236695.1. NCBI lineage: Eukaryota > Metazoa > Chordata > Actinopteri > Salmoniformes > Salmonidae > Oncorhynchus > Oncorhynchus nerka. Next base: position 37,326,152 of record NC_088423.1, on the reverse strand, counting down.
ACAGACAGACAGACAGACAGACAGAGGGACAGATAGGGAGGGGGCAAGGAAAGGAGAGGGGAGAAAAACACATAATTACAGGTAATCATTGGTGGGTGGAGAGCTAGTCATCATTACAGTATAACAGATTGTACTGTTCCCTGTTGAAAAACACAGAAAGGGACGCAGTCGGCAGGTAACGACAGGGAAATTAGCCCGTAATCTTAAACCTCCCCCAATCACACTCCATCTACTTTCTTCCTCTCTCTCCTCCTCTCTACCTCTTTCTTTCTTGACTTCTCTCCCTCCACCTCTCTCTCCTCCTCTCTACCTCTCTCTTTCTCGACTTCTCTCCCCCCACTTCTCTCTCTCCCTCTCTCTCTCTCGCTCTCTGTCACATTGAGAAGAGTTAACTAAAACTCAATGTTCCGCTCAATAAGGAAAGGACTTGCCCTTTATTATGTTTTAATATTTTTTAGAGCTCACTGAAGGGCAACAAGGAGAATGGGTGGGATAAACTGAGATTTCACAGTGAGGATGGAGAACATTCCTAACTGCTAATATTCAATTCCTCAGATTCCTCTATTACTCAACATACAATGAGTACAGTATCTCACATTGGTGTTCAGTAGACTGACATTAATTTATGTGGATTGAAAGCAAAAAAAAATGTGTTTTATGAGAACTGTTGTTTTGTGTTTGCTGCAGACATCATTTAATTTCCAAATAGCAGTACATCCACTTAGAGATAGCAGCTTGACATTGCAATATACATTTTGATTCACATGTTACAACTGGACACACGGATAGTTCGAGCAATTACCATTATCTCTGAGCCCGTCCATGCTGTCCAGCATCATTATCGATTTTCAGCTAAAAACCTGTCCGCTAAACATGGGCATACAACATCTATTAAATGAAAGTGCCCGAGACAATTATGTTAAAATTTCACAAAAATAGTTTCCATGAATTACATTGATTAGAACCATAATTATTTATCTTGTCCAAACCGTGGAAACGTTTGTCCCGCGCTATTATGCTTGAATGTGTTGCGATGCAATATGTTTAGCAGCTGTCATTCCTGTTTGCCTGTGAACACGATGTGATGTAAATAACGAGAGTAGGTTGAAGCATGGAGATGGTTGAAGGGATGAGAGAAAGGAAATACGAGAGTGGAGGAAAAGGAGGAAAAGTGAGATGGAGATGCAAGAGGAGATGACTTTGAATTGAACTCAGGAAAAAACGAAATTGCTGAAATGTTCTATTCAGATTTGTGAATTCATCCTTTTTGAAACTGGAACAACTCTGGTTACCATGTAGGCCTATTCACGGCTATTTGTTACAAAGAACTGTTTACACTGTTAAAGTAGGAAGACTCTAAACACCATCATTGTGTAGTGAAAACTTGAAAAGTAGTGCACCTAAGCTGAGATCTGGTACTTGGTGTGTGTTTGAATGTCAACCCAATGGAAGTGTTATAATACACAGAATGTGTTTCAAAACAGAATGGGATAACTCTGAAGCACTGAAAGTGGTTCTTCAATCTGAATATTGATTGATGATGAGTTTCAGACAATATTTGAATAAACAACTCAATTCTGAATAAGAATTCCACCTTTTTTTCTGGGCTTTGTTTAGACACAATAGAAACAGGAGGAGACAGAGAAGGAGTAAAAGCTGGACTGACAGAAGCAAGAATTCAACCCCCAAGCTTTGTGACAGTAAGATAGCACATTTATTTTACATTTTACCCATTAAACCACACACCATATGAGGAACTTTGGCCCCCATATCAGAAGACAAAATGTTTAGATTAAAGGCAAACTGTGAACTTCGAACATTGCGTTGCAATACTGTTCAGAATTACTCTAGTCTCGGGCATGATGATGGCGCGAGGGCATTCGTGTCAGGTGTGAACCCTAGCAATCTGTGCTTCAAGCATAAAAACAGGCAAGTTTGCTGGCGCCTCACCTGGCAAAGGATGTTGAGCTGTGGTTGAGCTGTGTACCAGGAGAGAGCTGAAGGGAGTAGAACAGAGTTGAGTTTGGGGGTCGTTTTTCTGATTGTGACCACTGCTCATGATCTCAAAATGTTGGCGCCCGGAGAAGACACTTTTCCAAGGTGAGCAGGACGATTATGAGATTGAGTTAAAGTCAGGATGCCAAGAACAACATGACCTGCACCAAAGTCAAATTAGGATATAACATAAGGCCAACGAGAGGGTGTCCAAGTAAAAAAATATATCTGGGAGAATGCCCTGATTATATTTTGTCACACTCACAACCATAAGCTATTTTCTGTAATTAGTTCGCCATTCACTTGTAAATAATGATCTTCTTGTGAGTTTATTTTGCTGTAATAATGAACACAAATTATCTAAAGTTAAGATGTTGTCAGCTACTTGCTATGGGCGTCATTTCTATTAGCTTCACGACTGACATTTGGACCAGCGATGTCAGCCCCATGAGCATGCTGAGACTGACAGCACAGTGGGTCAATGAGGATTTCGTACTGAGGAAAGCCGTATTGCATGCTCCAGAATGTGCTGGTTCTCATTCTGCTGCTGCCATTTCAATGGCATTTGAGAACATGTTTGAAACTTAGAAACATGAACACACTCCTAGCGCCATTCGAACAACTGACTCGAGAAATAAGCTCAACTGCGTCTCCAGCAGACGTGATACCCTCTGTCATGGCATTGAAACGCCTGCTCAACAAAACTGAAGACACATACCGGTGGATTAAAACTTTCAAAAGTACTCTACAAGAGGCTGTGAACAACCGACTTGGTGGAATTCTCTCTGAGCCTCTTTACTGTGTCGCCACCATGCTCGATGCTAGGTACAAGGACCGCTACTTCTTTAACAGGCATTCTCTCTGAGCCTCTTTACTGTGTCGCCACCATGCTCGATGCTAGGTACAAGGACCGCTACTTCGATGCAGACAAGAAACAGTGTTTACGTGAAATGTTACAGACACAGCTGGACAAGATGGAAACGGACACAGTGACAGTGGATGAGAGGCCGCGGACAGACAGAGATGAAACTTGACTGCTTGACATGTATGAGGAAATCCTGGTTGAGACTGAACAAAATAAACAACGAAACAGCACAGCAAGTAAGTGAAAGAAATAGGTTTTGATTTTGTTTTACTGGTAATGGGAACATACGTAAATGCTAATAAAATAACTTTTGGGTCAGTGTCTGTGTGTGTGTGTGTTTGTGTGTGTGTGTTAACTATTTAACTGTACTAGAGTACTTAAAAGGCTGCAAAATGTTATATATCGGTTATCGGCATCAGTTATGTTTTGTTTGGAAAGAAAAATATTGGATATCGGTATCGGTATCGGTCCAAAATGTAATATACTGTAGATGCATCCCTAGTCCTAAGTGAATATGAAATGGAGGATTGCACAGAACTTCTTGAAGAGCAAGAGAAGGAAATTGAATATGACAACAGTGAAGGTGAATCAATTGCGGTAGTGATGACAGTCGAGAATGAGTTGAGTGTAGAGGGAGGCTCCCGAGTGGCACACTGATCTATGGCACTGCATCGCAGTGCTAGAGGAGTAATAACAGACCCTGGTTTGATTCCAGCCTGTATCACAACTGGCTGTGATTGGGAGTCCCATAGGGTGGCTCACAATTAGCCCAGTATCATCTTGGTTTGGCTGGGGTAGGCCATCATTGTAAATAAGAATTGGTTTTAACTGACTTGCCTAGTTAAAGTAAAACATTTAATAAGAGGTTTGGTAAGGAAGGTTGGCGACAAGTGTAAAAAGAGGGGTACATTCTCTAGTAGCTCGGAAATGGAACCTGACAGGAGCGTGGATGAAGTCCCCGCGGTGAGGACTGCTGAGTTTGGGACTTGCTCTGAGGATGTAAAAGATGATTCTGGCCCAATGGGAGTGAGATTGGTGGAGGGAGTAGATCCTTGCAGTTTGGCTGAAGAATGGAGGACAGCGATAAAGGGCTAAAGTTGAGAATGAGTATAGGTTTTTGGTAGGAGTAAGGTTCACTAACAATTATGCTTTTTTTGGGAGATCCGTTCGAAGTATTAAGGATGGTAAGGAATGCATTGGGAAAGGTGGAGTCGGTCAGAGTGACCAGAAGTGGTTTTATTTTGATTTCTTGTGTGATGAAAGAGCAGAAGGAAAAGGCATTACAGATCGACAAAACTATCGACTTATGAAGTGGAGAGTTTTGATTTTTGTAGCAGAGCACCTTTTAAAAGTGTCATCTCTCGTGTTGAATGTGGAGGCCTCATGGTTTACGAGATGCATACCAGGAGTAGTTGGAGCATGGCGGCTAAACCGTGTAGTGGATGAGGGAATGGAAGAAAGCCTGTCGGTTTTATTGATGTTTGATGAAGAGTACCTGCCTTCACATGTGAAGATTGGATATTTTAGAGATGAGGTGAGAGCTTTTGTGTCCAAGCCATTGTTTTGCCGGAATTGCAAAAGGTATGGACATGTATCAAGTGTGTGCCGAAGGAATGTTGAATCTGAGGGTGTAAGATGTTGTTATTGTGATGGCAACCCCATTCCCAATTCCCCGGAGTGCCCAGTTAGGGTAAAGGTGTGTGAAGTGGGTCAGGTCTATACAGCAGGTCTGCTACACGGAGGCACGTGAAATAATTGAAGGAGCGAATGGAGCTGAAGATATGGCGGTGGATTCAGAGTGTTGTTCAACAGTTGAGGGAAACTGGTGTGCTGATTGTGAAGAAGGTGTATTTTATGGTGTTTATTGCACATGTGATTAATTGTACTGCACAAACGAACAAAAAGTCCAAGAAACTGGACATGAAGGTATCTGCGACTGAAAGGTTTTTGGGTTTCCAGGACTTCACTGATGAAACATTGCAAAGAATGCTGTCTGAAGATGCTCAGCCTTCTTAGGGCCCAGAGTCTTTAGGAATGGTCGTTGGAAGTTTAATCTGAATAAAGGAGTACATTGAGTTTTGCTTATTTTGTTTAGTTTTCTTTCTTTAATTAGTTGAGCTGATATACAGCCAAACCAGTAGGTGGCTACATGCACCTATAGCATTTGTTTGCAGACCTAATTAATATCAAAACAGAAGACCCTGTACAGTAGGGGATGGCAATACACCAATAGGTGTAGTCTGCCATAAAACTTTAAAGAAGAAGCAAAAGCAGGTCCTTCACTAACTCAGACAGGAAAGAGCACACCAAATGCACAGGTGAAATTATTCAAAACAATCCAAGAAAGTATGTGTCATTGACAACGTGAGTACAAAATGTTATTACATTGAAGAAGGAAACAGAAAAGGTATTCACTCAACAAGAACATTTGTTTAGTGTTGCATTTCAGCTGCTAATGGTTGATGAATGCTTATAGTCCAGGTCAAACAGCCATTTTAATGAACTGATCCGTTTTCTTGATGCTTACATGTAGTTGTTAATTGACATGTCATTGTTTGCATCTTTCGTGCACTTGTTTTTATGCAAATGAAGTCCTTTTTTAAATTGTTTTTTTATACTACTAGTTTGTTTGCCTACCAGCTTTACGAGCTTCATACATTGTTTGATGCTTGCCCTACATGCTATAGCCACTGCCCATTAAGCCATCTCTGGCTTACAGGAAAGGAAGACCCAGATGTACCTCTGCTGCAGAGGATAAGTTCATTTACTTCACCTCAGATTGTAGCCCAAATAAATGCTTCAGAGTTCAAGTAACAGACACATCTCAATATCAACTGTTCAGAGGAGTCTGTGTGAATGAGGCCTTCATGATCGAAATCCTGCAAAGACAACAATACTAAACAACAGAAATAAGAAGAAGCGACTTTCTTGGGCCAAGAAACACGAGCAATGGACATTAGACCGGTGGAAACCTGTCCTTTGGTCTGATGAGTCCAAATTTGCGATTTTTGGTTCCAACCGCCGTGCCTTTGTGAGATGCAGAGTAGGTGAACGGATGATCTCCGCATGTGTGGTTCCCACCATGAAGCATGAAGCAGGAGGTGTGATGGTGTGGGGTTGCTTTGCTGGTGACACTGTGTGATTTATTTAGAATTCAAGGCACACTTAACCAGCATGGCTACCACAGCATTCCTCAGCGATACGCCATCCCATCTGGTTTACGCTTAGTGGAACTATCATTTGTTTTTCAACAGGACAATGACCTAACACACCTTCAGGCTGTGTAAGGGCTATTTGACCAAGAAGGAGAGTGATGGAATGCTGCGTCGGATGACCTGGCCTCCACAATCACCCGACCTCAACCAAATTGAGATGGTTTGGGATGAGTTGGACCACAGAGTGAATGAGAAGCAGCCAACAAGTGCTCAGCATATGTAGGAATTCCTTCAAGACTGTTGGAAAACCATTCCAGGTGAAGCTGGTTGACAGAATACCAAGTGTGCAAAGCTGCCACCAAGGCAAAGGGTGGCTACTTTGAATAATCTAAAATATATTTAGATTTGTTTAACACTTTTTTGGTTACTACATGATTCCATATGTGGTATTTCATAGTTTTGATGTCTTCACTATTTTCTACAGTGTAGAAAATAGCAAAAATAAAGAAAAACTCTGGAATGAGTAGGTGTCCAAACTTTTGACTCGTACTGTACATACATTACACACAGGCTAGCTCTTGTTCATGTCTCACGGTTCCATTACGTTACATATAATTCATTGGACGAAGGAGTCTTCTGCAGGGGGAGTTTTGTTAAGAGCCACAACACTCATTCTGAACATTAACAGGCATCGTTTGCGGTATGGTTTTGGAAGCATAAGGATCTTATCTTTTCATAACGGTGAGAAATAATTTAAAAATACAAAAGGTCAAATTGATACACAGCGTTCACAGGGTCCCCACACGGTCATATTTCCATGGTACTGCTCTTGTTTAGAAAACAGGTGGAAAATGGAGTGGACTACCTGTGCTAATTATCTGTGTCTCCGAACACCTGTGTATAAATGGAAAACAGACGCCACAAACGTGTCGTCACAGAAGTACTTTTAGCTAAAACTGTGTACAGTAAGTGTGTATTTTGCATTTGTGAAATTATTTTGATGTGATATGAAAGTAGAGGGATTTATGTTTCTACAACTCTACCGCAACTGAGAATCGATTCACGTTTAGGTGGCGTATTTGGCTGTTTAGGCTTCCAGAGCCAATTCGCCCTTTAAACAGAACATGTTAGGCTAATTTAGTACAATGTTGGGCTGGCCAATTCTAACCAAAGCCAATCAAGACAAGGATAGCAGATTAATGCCAACCCAACTGTCAATCATATCATCTAACTTAACTGTACTGTGATTCAATCCATCTGAACAACTAGTTAAAGGTAAAAACATATACATTTTTTAAATCCATGTAGCATCATCTGTATATAAAGACTCAGATCAGAGACATTAGCATAATGGATGACTGGTGGATCCAAGTTTTGTATGAATGCTACTGCTAACATTAGCAGTCATTGCCTGTATGTTTTTAGATTAATGTGTCATGATGTTCGTAATAATGATGGTCGGATCAAGGCGCAGTGTACTTTGAGTTCCACATACTTTTAATGAATAAAGTGGAACTTATTAAGCAAATACAAAACAAATAAAGAATAAACGAACTGTGACGACAATGCAGTGCGAACAGGCAACTAAACATAAACAATATCCCATAACCCACAGGTGGAAAAAATGCTACTTAAGTATGATCCCCAATTAGAGACAACGCTAACCAGATGCCTCTAATTGGGAATCATACAAATCACCAACATAGAAAATGAACCTAGAACCCCACATAGAGAATATAAACTAGAACAACCCCCCAGTCATGCCCTGACCTACTCTACCATAGAAAATAAATGCTTTCTATGGTTAGGACATGACATAATGTGAAATAAAATGACATATTTCTTTTGATTTTGAAGAATATGAATATGTTAAATACCTTACAGATCGTTGAACTGTTTTACTTTATCAATACAAACATGTGAAATACCTGTTAATGTTTTGTTGTCATTTGATCATTTGCAAAATAAATATGTATTTGAAGCTTCAATCATGTCTTACATAAGTAATTTTGTACTCATGAATTATCCTGGACAAACTTATTTACCTATGTTTTCACAAAACTGCATTTTCTCAAATCCTTTGTTTGAGCATGCTACCATAGCCTGCATTTGACCTTTTGGAATGACCAATTAGGACTTTATCAGCACACCATATAAGAGCAGGGACTATACAAAAAGAGGAGGGATTACCATTTACAGTATTTGGAAACTCCAGAAGAAGAGATCTAATTCTGCACTAAACAGGACTCGAAACACCATAATAGTGTTTTCAGCCTCTCCCGGTTTAGTGCTCCCAGTCCCTGGGAAGGTGTTACACTACTCTTGATTAAGTGGTTTTACAACACACCATGTTATGTTTCAGAACACCTTAGGATGAATGTTTCAGTACACCTTAAATATGTCTCATAACCCCGTACACCCATTTGTTTCAAAACTACAGCAAAGTTACGGTTTTGTATCCACGTCGGTGGCAGCTTAGTTGCCACTCGTTTTAGTGTTACAAAACACTTCATTTTAACGGTGTAAATGTTCTAGGCAGCAGCTTAAGATTCCAGTTTTCCCCAGTCACAGGTGTATCCAGTCACAGGTGTATCCAGTCACAGGTGTATCCAGTCACAGGTGTATCCAGTCACAGGTATATCCAGTCACAGGTGTATCCAGTCACAGGTGTATCCAGTCACAGGTGTATCCAGACACAGGTGTATCCAGTCACAGGTGTATCCAGACACAGGTGTATCCAGTCACAGGTGTATCCAGACACAGGTGTATCCAGACACAGGTGTATCCAGTCACAGGTGTATCCAGACACAGGTGTATCCAGTCACAGGTGTATCCAGTCACAGGTGTATCCAGACACAGGTGTATCCAGTCACAGGTGTATCCAGTCACAGGTGTATCCAGTCACAGGTGTATCCAGACACAGGTGTATCCAGTCACAGGTGTATCCAGACACAGGTGTATCCAGACACAGGTGTATCCAGACACAGGTGTATCCAGACACAGGCGTTGAGCGACACTTTCCCTAACAATGTTATCAGTCATTTTCCACAAGCATACCTGGAGTGCTTTTATAGTTGAACGGCACTTGAGCACTGAATCCTGACACCTGCCTTATGGCTCCCCTGTACTGGTGACCCTGTCACTATCCGACAGGACCGTGTAAAATCACAGGTGTCTCCCTCTTTGTTGCATGCATGCACACAATGGGGCAGATGGATTCAAACACCTTCCTTGACAGTGCTCCACACTCTATAATACATGTCCATCATAAACAACAGCCCAGCCTTTCTCAAATGCTCATATTGGTTCCTTGTATGTTGGTGTCGGGATATTGTGCGCAAGAAAGTCTATGAGCGTCTGAAAGCATGTGTCAACACACACGAGCTTGACTTGATTTCGATACACAATGAAACATTATGAAGGACCGCCGTGCTATATGTGTCCATGCATGCGGATGTGTGGGCCTCTGAGTTTCATGTGTCATTGAACTTTATATAATCGCTTGCACACACACACACACATACACACATGGACACAAGCATGCTTGCGCATACACACTAAGATTAAGACTCCCATTCAGTCCCGGCAGTGGAGCCAGTGGCAGGAAGGGCTATTGATTATGAACAGTGTCTTCCCCGTCGTTTGTGACTACAGTGACCTGCTTACTGTGGCCGTGTTAAGTAGATCAATCATGAGAATTTGTTCCACTTGTACCTGCTTGTAACTGATAAGGCAACGCTACAGATCTACTAATGATTCGTTTGGGATAAAAACAGGGACTGAGAGGAGGAGGGTATCGAGTAAGCAGGACTTCTCAGTCTGGATATTGTCAATCCCTTATATAAGGTCAAGGAATACAAGTATTTTATTATAAATAGCCCATCCATGGAGAGCAGTCCTAATTGAAATGGTAGACAATGTGGGGCCTCCCAGGTGGAGCAGTGGTCTAGGGCACTGCATCACAGCACTAGCTATGCCACCAGAGACTCTGGGTTCGCGCCCAGGCTCTGTCGTAGCTGGCTGTGACCGGGAGGTCCGTGGGGCGATGCACAATTGGCATCTCGTTGTCCTGGTTAGGGAGGGTTTGGCAGGTAGGGATATCCTTGTCTCATCGTGGCTGGCTGGGTGCAGTGTGTGCTAACCAAGGTAGCCAGGTGCACGGTGTTCCCTTCTACACATTGGTGCAGCTGGCTTCAGGGTTGAAGGCACGCTGTGTTTCGGAGGATGCATGGCTTTTGACCTTCGTCTCTCCCGAGCTCGTGTGGTAGCGATGAGACAAGATAGTAATTACTAACAATTGGATACGACGAAATTGTGGAGAAAGAAGAACAAAAAAGAAATGGAGATTGTGCCATTGGACTATGTGTTTTGTCTTAAAGCAGGGATGGGCTTTTGAAGGCCCTCGGATCAATTTACAAACAATTAAACATACATTTTTAGGAGAACTCAGTTGGGGTCTCGACTTGCAAGTTAGAATAGTAGAATAGTAGAATACACAAGCTGCAATTTCAAAATTTGGTTGTGCATAAGTATTTTTTCTCTTGCTATGTCAGTCAATTAGCCCATGTCAGCAAAACATTTTTAGATTGCAGTCAGTTATCTAAACTTGTTATCAAGGTCGAATTATAGGCTGGGGGGGGGCATTTGATTTTGTTAGTCAGTCTCACTAAGATATCATATTAAAAACTGCAAACATTTCTCTCCACCTTAGGGCAAAATGTGTAGAATTGCAGGAAATGTGTTATCAAATTAGAAAAATCAGACCAGAGAATCATGTTTCTCATGGTCTGAGAGTCCTTTATGTGCCTTTTGCCCAACTCCAAGTGGATTGTCATGTGCCTTTTACTGGGGAGTGGCTTCCGTCTGCCCACTCTACCATAAAGGCCTGATTGGTGGAGTGCTGCAGAGATGGTTGTCCTTCTGGAAGGTTTTCCCAACTCCACAGAGGAACTCTGGAGCTCTGTCAGTGACCATCGGGTTCTTGGTCACCTCCCTGACCAAAGCCTTTCTACCCCGATTGCGAGCTTCTTCCATTTAAGAATGATGGAGGCCAATGTGTTCTTGGGGACCTTCAAATCAAAGTTTATTTGTCACTAAGTACAACATCTGTAGACCTTACAGTGAAATGCTTACTTACAGGCTCTAACCAAAAGTACAAAATAAGGTATTAGATGAACAATAGGTAGGTAAAGAAATAAAACAACAGTAAAAGACAGGCTATATACAGTAGCAAGGCTCTAAAAGTAGCGAGGCTACATACAGACACCGGTTAGTCAGGCTGATTGAGGTAGTATGTACATGTAGATATGGTTAAAGTGACTATGCATATATGATGAACAGAGAGTAGCAGTAGCGTAAAAGAGGGGTTGGCGGGTGGTGGGTGGGACACAATGCAGATAGCCCGGTTAGCCACTGTGCGGGAGCACTGGTTGGTCGGCCCAATTGTGACTATGCATGTGACTATGCATATATGTGACTATATGTGACTATGCATATATGATAAACAAGTGACAATGCATATGTGACTATGCATATATGTGACTATGCATATATGATAAACAGAGAGTAGCAGCAGCGTAAAAAGAGGGGTTGGGGGGAGGGGCTCACAATGTAAATAGTCCGGGGTAGCCATTTAATTACATGTTCAGGAGTCTTATGGCTTGGGGGTAAAGACTGCTGAGAAGCCTTTTTGTCCTAGACTTGGCACTCCGGTAATCGCTTTCCATGTGGTAGTAGAGAGAATAGTCTATGACTGGGGTGGCTGGGGTCTTTGACAATTTGTAGGGCCTTCCTCTGACACCGCCTGGTGTAGAGGTCCTTGATGGCAGTTCTTGGGGGCCTTCAATGCTGCAGAAATGTTTTGGTACACTTCCCCAGATCTGTGCCTCGACACAATCCTGTCTCAGAGCGCTACGGATAATTGCTTCAACCTCATGGCTTGGTTTTTGCTCTGACGTGCTCTGTCAACTTCAAAACCTTATATAGACAGGTGTGTGCCTTTACAAATCATGTCCAATCAATTAAATTTACCATAGGTGGACTCCAAGTTTTAGAAATATCTCAAGGATGATCAATGGAAACATGATACACCTTGAGCTCAATTTCGAGTCTCATAGCAAAGGGTCTGAAGACGGTGAGAGATGCACTGGTTAGATGACATAAAGGCACATAAAGTACTTCAGGTGGTAGAGGGAAATGGTTTTAATAAGAGCGAGAGGGAGAGCGTCAAAGTGAGAAGGGTGGCTCACATTTGTCTGAAAGGGTGGGAAGTGGTGACAGTGATTGACAGTTGCAATGGTCACCATGGGAAACCGTTTGCTCTACCCAAACAGTAGGGCGTTGTCTTGTGTCACAACCAAACAACACTTAGTCCTACAAGTCATACATATCAGCTAAACGTCTCCCTTGGCTTGTTTTCAAAGTTGCAGCATCACTATTGCATTATCCACACCCTTACCCTGCCCTTGTTTTGAAGTTAGCCTTAGACCCCTTACAGAAAAATATTGCATTCAGAGTGTTATGCAGTTATTACTGCATCCAAAATACCACAGTCGACTGCAGTTACTTGCACTTACAAAACTGCAATCTTTTTTTGTAAAGGCAATGCACTGTTTTTGTGGTGGCCATTCAAAGGGAATTACCAATAACACAGCTAATAATAAAAGGCTTGTAATGGATACACAGGGTTTGTCATCTCAATACAGTTAAATCTTGCCGGCCACTGCTCTGACAGAGGCTGGGTAACATGAGACTCAATGATTTGCTACATTAGCTCTGCTTAGCTAACCGTAAATACTAATTGCAAGATGAACAAACTGCTACTCCCCTTCCTTTCCTTTCCTTTTCAGCCATGGGCTTGCTAAGAAACACAGGGAGTATCACACAGGCAGAGAGCAATGAACAAAGAGGGGGTCCTGAAAGTTTCTGACATGGTGATTCAGTAAGTGGGGGGTAGAGATGCATGTTTGACTATATTGCCCCATAGCCATCTCCAGCCAGTCCTGGCAGGCTATGACAGTTTACAGGGGAGAGACGTCACTCAACAGCCTGCCACGGATAATCCCTACAATACAAAACTTCTATCAGTCTCAGTTAGCAAAGGCATCAATGACTCCCATGAAGAATGTCTATTGACGCGATGGATCCCTTTGAATGATGGGGCTTTGTCATTGTTCATCCCCGGGTGATTGGGGTCCCCCATCATAAAGAACTAGTCCACTAATCAACTGTTTGGGATTTCAAAAGTATTTAGAATACTTATTTTACAGACGTTTGACACTTGTCCCATCATTTAGCAGATTAAGACGTCAACAAACAGTCATGAGTCATTACATTTCAACTTGTATGACAAAATAATTGGCCAGGACAGTAGAGGCTCCTCAGAGGAGGAAGGGAAGAACCATCCTCCTCAGTGAATTTCATAAAAATAATGAAACATTAAAGTTATTATTTTTAGATATAACTATACTAAATACTTTCACGTCACCAAATTATTTATTAAAACACACTGTTTTGCAATGAAGGTCTACAGTAGCCTCAACAGCACTCTGTAGGGTAGCGCCATAGCCAGAAGACAGCTAGTTTCCGTCCTCCTCTGGGTACATTGACTTCAATACAAAACCTAGGAGGCTTGTGGTTCTCACCCCCTTCGATAAACAAACAGTAATTTTGACAACTTCTGGAGGACATCCTCCAACCTTTAAGAGCTCTTGCAGCATGACCTGACATGTCCACCCCATCAAAGGATCAGATAATTAATCTAGTACTGAAAGCTACAGCTAGCTAGCACTACTGTGCATTGAATGCGGTGTGTAGTTGACTCAGAGAGAAAGACAACCGTTTTGAACAAATGTATTTATTAAAATGAAGATGCGAATGCAGCTAGCTAGTTTAGCCTACTCAAACACCCAGCTCAAACAGACAGGGATTATATGCTGGCTAGCTGACTATGGCTATCAAACACTGACACTCTTTGAAGTCAAGGTAAGCTTTTGGTCTTACATTTTTTGCCACCAGGTCTCACCGGTGGAACCGCTAAACTGCTTGCTGCTGACTGTACACTGTACTGCATGATTGTAGCGGGTTTACTGACTCATTAGTTCTAGTAGCTATGTTGACTATGATGTTAATATGGTGACAACGATGTAGGCTGTGTGTAGCGGTTAGCAGTTGTGATATGATGGTTAGGCTTGGAAATTGTTTTTTTCGCCTGGTCACAGAAAGCTGATGTGTTGTGCATTGAAGTCCTCAAGTGAACAGGTGAGAGGAGGAGAGCGGGTAGAAGCTAGAGGGAATAAAACGATCAAAGGGATCATGCTGATTGTATGTGGCTGCTATGAACATGAACATTGTTTGCGTGTGATCAGAGGTGTATTCATCTTTGAAAAAGTTTCTTAAACAGAAGCAAACTAAATGAAATGGGGATAAGCATAGCTGAATTTGTCCAATAGAAACTCTTGTTTGGGAACTTTTGGACTAATGATTGCACCCTAGATCAGCTAGATGCAGGCAAGAGTGTGCAAGGCGGTATTGAATGTGTCAATGTCTGTCATCTTGATTACTCAAATTTCTCTCGACCTGTGTGCCTACTTTTGTAAACATTCATTCATAGGCTAGGTTGTAGCAACCTCATTCAAGTATCATGTAGTATTCTCAACCTATCGACGTTACATTGAGCTGGGTGAATGGAATATGAATGACAGTCATCCAATATGCTATAAAAGAAATAAGGCCATGCTCATTAAAAAAAGAATCGTCCTCCCTCATCATAAACGGCACAGACCGTCACTGGTACAGGATGTGCTACAGTTGTTTTAGGAGGATTGTTTGCTCATTTCTTCAACATCCTTTAGAACTTGCATCAGCAAAAACGAATCTATGAAACGCATTCGTTTGTGAACTCGTCGCTTAACAGTTGCAGATTGTGTATTTCAAATCAGTGGCTTCAGTTTGCAACATGCTTTGAAGTTGAATTCAAATGGATTTCAAATTCTATGAAAAAGGCTCAAGGTATTTAGTCAGATATTACAATAATGGTAACAGCCTTACCACTTGTGTCAGTCCAAGTGATTTGTTACATCGAGAAGTCAACCATAACGTGCCTTTGAGAGAGAGAGAGAGAGAGAGAGAGAGAGAGAGAGAGCTAAGGGTGGGAGAGAGAGAGAGAGGGAGAGAGAGAGAGAGAGAGAGAGAGAGAGAGAGAGAGAGAGCTAAAGGTGGGAGAGTTCAATCTGATACTGATACTAATCTTTAGGCAAGGTCAAGACCTGGTTACACACCAGAGGATAAAAAGACAAACACCAATGGTCACTCCAAGCCCATGAATCTGTGATCTCTCTGAGGTTCTGACCTCAGCAAATGAAAGGCCGCCCAACCACTATCTGCCATCAGTCTTTGTATCCACAAATCGACCTAAAATCCCCTTTGGGCTAGCCATATTGCCACTGTACCTAGTGTTTCTTTTTCCCTCACTGGAAATGTATTGAAATGAGGAAATTCTTTTACAAAAGCTTGGATCAGTGTTTCTTGAAGGGTCTCAAAACTGTCCCATGGGGGATACCCTTTGATCCTGACCTTTGACCTTGCAGGTTAAACCTCTCTTTTGCAAATTGCATGGATAGATATGGATAGACCACTTCTTTTCCTACTCACTTCTCAGTATTTGTTATTCAGACTTAACTTATTCAGTCGCATTACGTGCTCTGCAGTTGTGGCGACCTTGGGCACTCTGAATACATTTCTTTCAACTGCTGAAAACCCTCCCACTTGCTGGCCAACAGACTTTCTTGTGGCGTTTTCAGTACATTTTATCTTAAGCTATCCCTTTAAATACGGTGTAAATTCTGATTTTAATTTTGTCAACAGACAATAGAATATATTGAGAGAATGGGTTCAGAATATTAGTGATCAATGAAAGAAAGTCCTTTTAAATATATGCATATTCGTCTCTGTTTCAGCACCAATTGGTAGATCTAAAAATACTCTGATCTTGTAGATTATTTAGGTTTGGTAAAGTATTTATGAATCATTAAACAAATGGTTTGGAGAGCCTTCACGCATGAAAAAAAAGAGCTGTGTTTTTGATTCATTCTGAAAATTGCCACATTTCAGTTTTTCAGCCCATGGTACTGTTGGAAGATTAATGTACATAGAATTATAATAGGGAGAATAGTGTACAATGCTAGGCTATGCCCTCGTCTATAGCCTGCACTAACCATAGAACTATGTGATGACATGGCCAGGTATTGTGCCATGTGTCGGGTTGAAACTGTTACAACTTGGTCTGTGCTCAGCTCCATAACGATTTAATTAGCCTAGATGTATTTTTTTTTCACATTATCCACTATTACTAAGGATCCTCAGCAATAACCAGAGAAAATCAGGGTAGCCTATAAATAAGACATTCAAAGTACCCATCCCTGTAAGTTAAAAGGCCGTACAATTTAAATTCTGCATAATCGCACAGCATTTCATAAACTTTACTGTGGGGAATGTTGATATGCTTCAGTTTGCTGCCATATGACTGGTTTCACATTTCTCTCCAGTGATTATAAGGTAAAATAGATCTAAAACAAGTGTCATTTATATTTACAATTCCCTTCTCCAAACCAATTACTCATTTACCTAGCTCTTATCAATAGCTCTTATCAAGTTGTAAATTACAGTGCATGTAGAATGGTGTTGTAGATGCTTTTTCCACTTGGAACCGGTAGCTTCGCTAGACCTTGTTCATGGTTTCCTCGTGATTATCTGATGTGCTGGAGGCTGTAGCGGCACAGAGACCTGGGATGCTGTGAGGGGGCTGGTGTCGAGTCCTACCCTGCAGCAAGTGGCTTTACCCACAGACCTCATCCCCAATCACCTCCGTATTTTCTCGCGGTGAGAGGCAAGGTTGTCGGTAGCTCCTTCAGGCTACATAGAACAGGTGGCAAGCCAACAGAAAAGGTTTACCTGAGATCTTAAGAAATGAAAATGCTGCAATAACTGTCAGTAAAACTTGCAGTGTGACCGAAAGCTGCTGTGTTTTGAGCTGTGACTTTTAAAGTATGAATGCAATTCTCTCTGGAATTCTTGAGCTTGTGATAAAATGGTTCAGTAATGTAAAATTCATATTTAGAAGTCCCACTATTTGAGTAAGATTCTAAACATGGAGCTAAGAAATGGTCCATTCTGACAAACACACACACTTACACAGACACATGCGTGCACACACACACACACACACACACACACACACACACACACACACACACACACACACACACACACACACACACACACCTTGCATGAAACTCCTTGCTAACCTCTCCCCTGTGAACCAATACTCATTATTTCGACTGTCCTGTGAACTTCCCTGATGACCCCAGTTATCAGATAGTTCCCTAACTATCACCCTGAAAACCATGGGAATGCCCTCTGCCAAAATACCTACAGACTCTTGTGTAGAACATGGCCGCCCAGTTCTAAGACTGATTGTTTGGGGTGCAACATTTGTCAGGAGAATCCTTGGCCTTGGGCCCTACTAATTACTTTCTAATGTAACAACGATTCTTTTGAAGAGCTGTTTTCTCGCTGACCAAATCTCTTTAAAAGCATCCCCAGGGTGTGATGGAGGCCGAACGGGAGTGCGCTGTGGCAGGCCGCATCAGGGCCAGAGGGGAAGCTCAGGTTACGCTTTGCTTGCCGTGATGCATCGTCCGTGGGACACCCAGGCTCCAGTCCCCCCTCTTATGCCCGTCCCTCCAGACCAGCCAGAGGAGCTACACAGAAACGCTGACACCAGTAGGGAGGATGCATTGTGCATATGAAATCTTACACTCAACTAATGGTTACAAATGTGTTTTCAAAGAGATCCTGGGTTCCCATATACACACAAACTCACTCGGCTAAATGTGCATGTACGCACAGACACACACATGCAGGCACACACACACACAAATTGGCAGTCATGCAGGTATTTTATGATATGTGTTGCTGAACTGGGGATGGTTTCAAAGAGCCTTTCCTTAGAGGGATGAAGCAGAGGAAGAGCAGTTTATCTCTGTCAGTTGTCAACTCTTCAAATTGCTACTGTATATCATCGTCAAAATGGTGGTACGTAAATAAATTCATATTTGCTTCAGTTCTTGTAAACAGCAGACTAATGATGATCGTCCTGGATTATGTTACTTCAAATGCAAATATAACCATTTTTAAAAAACAAGGTAGATATCTGACAATAACACTGTTATGCCCACAAATCTAGAGACTGGAAATAGCATGTGGGTTGTTGCTTTGACTGACACTTCACACGGATTTAAATGTCTCTATGCTTTCTTTTTTCTCACCCCTCAAATACAATGTATTCCCTTCTAGGGGACTGATCTCTTATTAGCTGTCAGTTGCTTGTGTGCTACTCTCATTGCTTTCCCCAGTGCTGCAGGGTGTATGGTCAGCAGTCAGTCTCAGCCAGCAGTGACAGATAATCTTTCTGTGCACTACACCCCTGGAGTTAAAAGAGACCACTTGGGTGTTACAAAGAGCTCCCCACCCGCTGTATTAAAAAGACTCCTATCAAATCTTGTAACAAACAGATAACAGCCAAGCAGAAACAAGGAGCACTTCACAGTTCAAGACCTCTCAAACAATAACACTGAAATTAGGAACGTCTTTTTCTTCAATGGGGAAAGAGTTGAAGTATGTGCAGTACATATTTGATCCTTCTGAGGAAAAAAAAGATTTTAAAAATGACTTTGCTATACCTTGATATGGTCATTCAATTATTTTGACGATTCAGTCATTTTGACATAAAGCTAATCAGACCCTAACATAGCCCACCACATACATGTGAAACATACTGTATAATGTCGTATATATTTCCCAGTAATAGCAGTATCCACTAACTAAACAGGACAGGACAGGAGTGATAGGTGTTCTCCGATATTAAATATATGAGTATCTTCCTGTCTGATACAGACAGTTACAGTATCAGACAGTGCCAGGACCTCGTCTGAAGGTAATGTCAGCAGCATGGTGTTAACGTTAGACCCTTTTGTGGTTTGGGTAAATGTACATGACCACCGCGGGAGCACTCTTTCCCCTTTTTTAATCGGTGTGTAACAGGCTCATGTAGAGCCAAACTGTCTGTGACACTTCAGAAATGAAACCTCTCAGCAGCAGTGGCCACAGCTGTGGTTGGATTATCAAGTACCTCTCCCCAGTCAGCATATGAACATGTCATAAGCATGGCAAAAAAATATGTAAAACTGCAACATTTTCTTCCAGCCTCATGGCAAAATGTGTAGAATAGCAGGAAATTATCTTTAATTATGCAAAATTCTCTCAGCCTCATTGCAAAGTGTGTGATGTAGTAAGCCCTAGGGATAATATATATGCTGGATTTTGAAAGTAACAAACAATGATATCGATTATCTCTTATATAATCCATGATCTCTTCTTTATTTATATTCTGCTATGCAAAGTATATGAGATTTAAATTGACATCCCTACCCCTACAAGGTCTGAGCATAAGCACCCCCCCCCCCCCCCCCCCACACACACACACATATTTTGTCATGGATTTTGGGGGGACAGCTAATCTCCTGCAATACCACACATATTACCATGATGCTGAGAAAAAATGTGCAGTTTTATAGCTAATCTCATGCTATTCTACACAATGTGTACACTCTCAACTGGTATAAAATCTCATAGCATCATGGTAAGATTTACCTACAGGCAAAAAAATCAAGCACAGAAAAACGACAGGCTGTCAGCCTACCCAATCATTTAAGGGAGCCGGGAAAGCAAATTTAACAGTTATAATGCCCCAGCCGAGAAACTTAATTTACCAATTTGCGGGAAGACAAGATGTCAGGAAACAAACCAATTTGCCGTGTGTGCAGCGCACAACAAACCCCAGCCGTACTCCCTGGCCTTATGGGAGGTAATTATCCCTAAAAAAGGATGACATTCGCTATTAAGATGAAGCTGCATCAAAATGATAGAGACAGCCTCATTACAAGTAATTATGAGGGAATTAGAAACATAATTTAACTAAACGAACAAATAATGTCCAGGATATTGAAGAAGCTGCCTGTACTTCTGCCAACTGCTGCAAGTCCCATTACAAAAACGGTACGTCATTAATAGAATGATGACATGCTTTATCTTCCCTACTCCTTTCTGGGAGAGGAGGTCCTGGGGGGGGTCTGAAACAACTGTGGCAGGGCTGTGGGACCTTCTGGATCACTGAGTGTATGTCATGAAGCCTTATACAGTAGATAAATCCCCTCTTAAACCTCCAAATAGAAAATGGAGAATACAAAATGGTTGTGCACAATGTCCATTACAGAATGATGAATGACTGATGGCCTTACATTTGGATTAAGCGCTGTATTTTAACATTATTCCTTTAAAGACAATCCCAAACATCCTGATTTGGCCTCGTTTTGAAGCATGGTCATAAAAAAATGCTAGCGGCCATGACTGAAGCCAAACAAGAGTTGTCTTGGGAGTGTGGTTTGATGTGAGTGTTTCTTGGGTGTGTCTTTTCCATTCTATCACAACAAACAAGGGCAGTAGTGAGTACAGAGAGGTAAGCAAACCAACTGGGCAAAAACTGGTTGAATCAACATTGTTTCCAGATCATTTCAACCAAAAATGTTATGTGATGACGTTGAATCAACGTGGAAAACTGAGAGGATTTGAAAAAAGGAATCAATGTAAGGGAATTTCGTCTTTCCTTCACCCAACTTTTAACCTAAATCCAATGACATGGTGAAACGTTTTCTTGACTTCACGTTGAATTCATGTTAGTTGACAACTCAAGCAATGGTATCAATTGCGAGTTGAATGTCCAATCTATCCTACAGCACAATATTCTATAACTGGCTAGTTTTGTCTCGTCTCGTCTTGTCTCTCTCTTATGTTCACTGTTTACATAATTTCTGGGAGAAGCTTTGCATCGGTTAGTTGCCTACAGAGTAATGTGAGAAGGGTGCAATTGCTGAACTTATGTAGACACTCTAAACAAAGTGTTTTGATAACTTTCAAATGTAACCGTTCCATATAGAATAAACCATACTTCCCATAATACTGTAAAAGTAGTGTTCTGCTAAAATCGCCATGTGCAAATATTATACCTTCCTGTATGGTGTCCCATATATGCGATCAATCTCACACAAATTATCAAGGAACCTACCAGGTACAACACTAAATCCGTAATCATGGGCACCCTCATAGATATCATCCTGACCAACTTGCCCTCTAATTACACCTCTGCTGTCTTCAACCAGGATCTCAGCGATCACTGCCTCATTGCCTGCGTGCGAAATGGGTCTGCGGTCAAACGACCACCCCTCATCACTGACAAACGCTCCCTAAAACACTTCAGCGGGCAGGCCTTTCTAATCGACCTGGCCCTGTTATCCTGGAAGGATATTGACCTCATCCCATCAGTAGAGGATGCCTGGTTGCTCTTCAAAAGTGCTTTCCTCACCATCTTAAATAAGCAGGCCCCATTCAAATAATGTAGAAGTAAGAACAGATATAGCCCATGGTTCACCCCAGACTTGACTGCCCTTGACTAGCACAAAAACATCCTGTGGCGTTCTGCATTTGCATCGAATAGCCCCCGCGATATGCAACTTTTCAGGGAAGTCAGGAACCAATATACCCAGTCAGTTAGGAAAGCTAAGGCTAGCTTTTTCAAAAAGAAATGTGCTTCCTGTAGCACTAATACCAAAAGATTTTGGGACACTGTAAAGTCCATGGAGAATAAGAGCACCTCTTCCCAGCTGCCACTGCACTGGGGATAGGAAACACTGTCACCACCAATAAATATACGATATTCGATCATTTCAATTAGCATTTTTCAACAGCTGGCCATGCATTCCACCTGGCTACCCCTACCCCGGCCAAAATCTCAGCACCCCCTGCAGCAACTTACCCAAGCCCTCCCCTGCTTCTCCTTCACCTAAATCCAGACAGCTGATTTTCTGAAAGAGCTGCAAAATCTGGATCCCTACAGAACAGCTGGTCTAGACAATCTGGACCCTCTCTTTCTAAAATTATCCGCAGAAATTGTTGCAACCCCTATTACTAGCCTATTCAAACTCTCTTTCGTATTGTCTGACATCCAAAAAGATTGGAAAGCTGCCGCGGTCATCCCCCTCTTCAAAGGGGGAGACACTCTAGACCCAAACTGTTATAGGCCTATATCCACCCTGCCCTGCCTTTCTAAAAATCTTCGAAAGCCAAGATAACAAACATATCACCGACCATTTTGAATCCCATCGTACCTTCTCCACTATGCAATCTGGTTTCCGAGCTGGTCATGGGTGCACCTCAGCCACGCTCAAGGTCCTAAACGATATCATAACCGCCATCGATAAAAGAAAGTACTGTGCAGCCATCTTCATCGACCTGGCCAAGGCTTTCGACTCTGTCAATCACAGCATTCTTATCAGCAGACTCAACTGCCTTGGCTTCTCAAATGACTGCCTCGTCTAGTTTACCAACTACTTCTCAGATAGAGTTCAGTGTGTCAAATTGGAGGGCCTGTTGTCTGGACCTCTGGCAGTCTCTATGGGGTGGCCACAGGGTTCAATTCTCGGGCCGACTTTTCTCTGTATATATCAATGATGTCGCTCTTGCTGCTGGTGATTCTCTGATCCACCTCTACACAGACAACACCATTCTGTATACACCTGGCCCTTCTTTGGACACTGTGCTAAAAAACCTCCAAACGATCTTCAACGCCATACAACACTACTTCTGTGGCCTCCAACTGCTTTTAAATGCTAGTAAAACTAAGTGCATGCTCTTCAACCGATCGCTGCCCGCACCCTCCTGCCCGACTAGCATCAATACTCTGGACAGTTCTGACTTAGAATATGTGGACAACTACAAATACCTAGGTATCTGGTTAGACTGTAAACTCTCCTTCCAGACTCACATTAAGCATCTCCAATCCAAAATTAAATCTAGAATCGGGTTCCTATTTCATAACAAAGCCTCCTTCACTCATGCTGCCAAACATACCCTCGTAAAACTGACTACTACAAAATAGCCCCCAACACTCTACTCAGCAAACTGGATGTAGTCTGTCACAGTGCCACCCGTTTTGTCAACAAAGCCCCATATACTACCCACCACTGTATACTCTCGTTGGCTGGCCCTCACTACATATTCGTCGCCAAACCCACTGGCTCCAGGTCATCTATAAGTCTTTGCTAGGTAAAGCTCCGCCTTATCTCAGCTCACTGGTCACTATAGCAACACCCACCCGTAGCTCCAGCAGGTATATTTCACTGGTCAACCCCAAAGCCAACACTACCTTTGGCCGCCTTTCCTTCCAGTTCTCTGCTGCCAATGACTGGAAAGAATTGCCAAAATCAATGAAGCTGGAGTCTTATATCTCTCTGTCTAACTTTAAGCATCAGCTGTCAGAGCAGCTTACCGATCACTGTACCTGTACACAGCCAATCTGTAAAGCACACTTGACTATCCCCATATTATTACTTACCCTCTTGCTCTTTTGCACCCCAGTATCTCTACTTGCACATCATCATCTGCACATCTATCTCTCCAGTGTTAATGCCAAATTGTAATTATTTCGGCTCTATGGCCTATATATTGCCTACCTCCCTACTCTTCTACATTTGCACACACTGTACATAGATTTTTCAAAATATGTTCTATTGTGTTATTGACTGTACGTTTGTTTATGTGTAACTCTGTGTTGTTGTTTTTGTCGCACTGCTTTGCTTTATCTTGTTGATGAGAGTTGTAAATGAGAACTTGTTCTCAACTGGCCTATCTAGTTTAAATAAAGGTGAAATAAAAAATAAGACAGGAGTTCCCTGACGTGTAAAGAATATACATGGTCCCCCAGTCCCGCGGTGTTTGCCCTTATATTTAATAATAGAAATATGATAAAAATGTGTGTTGTATAATTTTTAATGATGGGTGAAAGGTCTCACCCAAGTCAGACATCCAGTATCATCCTGTTTTCAGTCAGGGTATCCATTTCAAAAGCATCTCTTCTGTCCTCCATCTGTAGAAAAACGAGGAAGCGTGACACTTATTGAAAGGGTGATATTACTAAACACTTGTGATGTACTGTCTTATTAGTAATCACCGTTTGTCTCTTGTGAGATATTTTCCAACGTCTGATGGATGATGGATCAGAGATCCTGATTCACAAGGGACACGTGCCACCATGTCACTGACTGGTTGGCATTGCTTACTCGGGCCAAGGAGTAGTCCATTGGCTCAGTGGAAGGAGGCACGTCCCTTACAACATACAAGAGACACAACACTGATTACATTATTAACGATGGTTAGGTGACTTCCAGGACAGATAGTATTTTGACCATTGACCAGATCAAATGTGACCAACCTGATTCAAGTGTCCTCCATTACTCTGAAGCAGGGCTGGTGTCTAGCCAATGCCTCAGCCTTCTGTAACACCTCCTGATATGGTAGGGTGTTCCCACAATGCTGTTGAACAACACATCCACCAGGTTTTGTACGTAGCCTGTGAAAGTGATCAAATATCACTCAATAAACATAAGTGACTCATTTCAGGAAACTAGGCCTATGTCACATGTCACTCCTTCACAGGAGAGGTATTTGAATGTAAACATTTATTTTTCATCAAAATGTGTCTTTTGGCAGAAATGTCTTCTGGAACATGAACTTTAATGGGCCTTTGTAACAAACTTGTATGCCATCTGTAAATATGAGTAACATTTTTTAATTATGAGCCTAGTTGGTTTAGCCACGTGAAAAGACAGGAACCTTCCCGCTAGCCATGATTGGCTGAGATAATGGATGGGCTAGTCATGCTGAGAGATGAGTTTGGATTGGTCTGCAATGTATGATGCTTCTGTCTATAACATGAGTTGCTCAGTATGTGTAAGTAATCCTTTCTAATGCTGTTTTTTTTATAAGATATCAAAAAGTACTTCAAAAGTGTTGCTAATGCTCTTCACTTTCTGGAGGACGATTGTGCCATGCTGACTCTGAAAATGAGTCCGACGATAAGGAAATCCCTGATTTTAGTTAACATTTTAATTTAACCATACATTGTAGAGTCTTCTGAAATGGTGATCAACCGTGTTGTTGTCAGAGAAGTTGATCAAGTTTTGAAATCAGTGGAATGTCCAGTGGAAGCAGCATATCATAGCTAAAGAGAATTCTGGCAATTTCATTGCAAATATGCAGAGGGAGTCAACAAGAGAACACCGATGACTGTTGTATAAAATACCTGTCTCCAGATTACATCTTCAAACAAAGGGCAACCATGGCATCCTTGACAGGGGAGGAGAAGCGTTCACCCATGTATACGGGTAAGAAAGTCTAGTTAGCTACATTTTCAGATATTATATATTTCTAGTTTTGTCAGACTTTTTCATTGCAAGTCAAAGCGTACTGTTAGCTAGCTAGCTAAAGTTACCTGGCTGGCTAGCTAGCTAGCGTTACATGTATGATCTGTGTTGTAATATTATTTGTATCTAAGCAAGCCATTTGCATTGCTAGTTGTAGCCTAATGTTAGCTAGCTAGCTAACATTGAACCTAGTTGGTTAGCTTTAGCTACCTGCAGATTCATGCATGGTAGTAACGTTATGAGTTGGTATTATGGTTTATTATTTAGCTAGCTACATGTCTAAACAAAATACTACACTATGCAAACAACTATTTCACTGTACAGTTGACAGTTTCTATGTTTGTGCATGTGACAAATACACTCTGATTTTATTTCATATACTGTGTGTTTTCACGAGACTGTAATGTGAAGAACAACATGACCTGCACCAAAGTCAAATTAGGATATAACGTTAGGCCAACAAGACAGTGTCTAAGTTTGAAAATTCTTTGGTAGAATGCCCTGGCACCTATTACCATACACAATTATTTTGTCTTGCCTATTCACACTCTGAATGGCACATATACACAATCCATGTCTCAATTGTCTCAAGACGTAAAAATCCTTCTTTAACCTGTCCTCTCCCCTTAATCTACACTGATTGAAGTGTATTAAATAAGTGACATGAATCAGGGATCATAGCTTTCACCTGATCAGTCTGTCATGTAAAGAGCATGTGTTCTAAATGTTTTGTAAACTCAGCTTCAACGGTTGTCTAGAAAGGATCAACAACCAACTGGACAGAGCAACAACCAACTGGACAGAGCTTGAAGAATTTAAAAAAGAATAATGTGCAAATACTGTACAATCCAGGTTTGCAAAGCTCTTAGACTTACCCATAAAGACTCACAGCTGTAATCACTGTCAAACGGTGATTCTAACATTAGGGGGGGGGGGGGGGGGGTCATGCAACCACAATTTCCCTTTAGCCCACCCATTTCCAGTTAATGTAAAACAGAATCATGAAAAATCACTTCTGGCTCAAGCTCTCATTTTTAAACATTAGACCATAAATACAGGGAGCTGGTAAATGGCGACGGATGACAGGCCTGCCTCAAGAATCTCATTATTCCTTCCTCAAATTCATTTAAGGAGCAAAACAGGTCTTGAGAGTTGTCTGGCTTAATGCATTGCGATCGCTTTTAGAACTAATTTCTGGAAGCAACCTCATGACCCTGCATCTCGTCAAGGTGCTATGTTTTATAACCTTCCCTTACATTACACTCAGAAAAGTGTTCCAAACGGGTTCTGCGGCTGTCCCCATAGAATAACCCTTTTTGGTTCCAGGTAGAACTCTTTTGCGTTACATGTACAACCCTATGTGGAAAAGGTTCTACATTGATCCCTAAAGGCTTCTACCTGGAACCAAAAGAGGTTCTTCAAAGTGATCACCTATGGGGCCAGCCGAAGAACCCTTTTGGTTCTAGATAGCATCTTTGTTCCTATGAGTGTGCTGTATAAACGTACACAAGTCCCCTATGGAAATCAAATGCTGGCTAACATGAGACTAAATTGGTTACGAAACCAAATGAGGGTTGAATTCCTGAATATTATTATTTATACAAGGTTTGTCTATGTTGAAAATTGGCTACAATGATGACATAATCCTGTGATTTGAAACTTCACCCGCAAAACAGTTTACATTGATTACTTTTTTTGAATCCAATGTATTTTCCGCGCAGACTCCACGTCACGATAAATTGATAATTACATTGAAACAATGTTGATTCAACCAGTTTGTGCCCAGTGGGATGGTATTTCTTTAGGAATGTAAACAGTAGCAAATGGCATTTTGATATTTGGGGTGACAAATACAATAAAGAAAACATAAAGTTGTAATGATGACATGACACTTTGTTAGAGCCATGTCAAACATGATATTGGTATTGTTTGTATTTCAGATCAAACGTGCAGTCTAACTGGAACAGAATTACCCTATACTCTAATACAGTCATATACAGCTGAAGTCGGAAGTTTACATACACTTAGGTTGGAGTCATTAAAACTCGTTTTTCAACCACTCCACAAATTTCTTGTCAACAAACTATAGTTTTGGCAACTCGGATAGGACATCTACTTTGTGCATGACACAAGTCATGTTTCCAACAATTGTTTACAGACAGATTATTTCACTTATAATTCACTGTATCACAATTCCAGTGTGTCAGAAGTTTACATACACTAAGTTGACTGTGCCTTTAAACAGCTTGGAAAATTCCAGAAAATCATGTCATGTTTTTAGAAGCGTAGGATAGGCGAATTGACATCATTTGAGTCAATTGGAGGTGTACCTGTGGATGTATTTCAAGGCCTACCTTCAAACTCAGTGCCTCTTTTGCTTAACATCATGGGAAAATCAAAAGAAATCAGCCAAGACCTCAGAAAAAAAATGTAGACCTCCACAAGTCTGGTTCATCCTTGGGAGCAATTTCCAAACGTCTGAAGGTACCACGTTCATCTGTACAAACAATAGTACGCAAGTATAAACACCATGGGACCACACAGCCGTTATACCGCTCAGGAAGGAGACGCATTCTGTCTCCTAGAGATGAATGCACTTTGGTGTGAAAAGTGCAAATCAATCCCAGAGCAACAACAAAGGACCTTGTGAAGATGCTGGAGGAAACAGGTACAAAAGTATCTATATCCACAGTAAAAACGAGTCCTATATTGACATAACCTGAAAGGCCGCTCAGCAAGGAAGAAGCCACTGCTCCAAAACTGCCATGAAAAGCCGCTTGCAACTGCACATGGGGACAAAGATCGTACTTTTTGGAGAGATGTCCTCTGGTCTGATGAGAAAAAAATAGAACTGTTTGGCCATAATGACCATTGTTATGTTTGGAGGATAAAGGGGGAGGCTTGCAAACCGAAGAACACCATCCCAACCGTGAAGCACGGGTGGCAGCATCATGTTGTGGGGGTGCTTTGCTGCAGGAGGGACTGATGCACTTCACAAATAGATGGCATCATGAGGGAAGAAAATTATGTGGATATATTGAAGCAACATCTCAAGACATCAGTCAGGAAGTTAAAGCTTGGTCGCAAATGGGTCTTCCAAATGGACAATGACCCCAAGCATACTTCCAAAGTTGTGGCAAAATGGCTTAAGGACAACAAAGTCAAGGTATTGGAGTGGCCATCACAAAGCCCTGACCTCAATCTTATAGAACATTTGTGGGCAGAACTGAAAAAGTGTGTGCGAGCAAGGAGGCCTACAAACCTGACTCAGTTACACCAGCTCTGTCAGGAGGAATTGGCCAAAATTCACCCAACTTATTGTTGGAACCTTGTGGAAGGCTACCCGAAATGTTTGACCCAAGTTAAACAATTTAAAGGCAATGCTACCAAGTATTAATTGAGTGTATGTAAACTTCTGACCCACTGGGAATGTGATGAAAGAAATAAAAGCTGAAATTAAATCATTCTCTCTACTATTATTCTGACATTTCACATTCTTAAAATAAAATGATGATCCTAACTGACCTAAGACAGGGAATTTTGACTCAAATTAAATGTCAGGAATTGTGAAAAACTGAGTTTAAATGTATTTGGCTAAGGTTTATGTAAACTTCCGACTTCAACTGTAGCTAAACAAATAATTGTAATTTTTGTATCCATTTTAGGACTGCCACATGGGAAAAGCTGAGTAAAATGTAAACATTAGGAGTCCCGTAGATAGTTTCCTCTAGGGATGAAAGAAATATCCTGGAAATCCTTCAGCTCATCTTTTCCCTGCCCCTCTTTCTACAGTTGCCATTATTCTTGCCATAAATTATACCACAAAGTGAATTACACTTGCTTTTCACTTTACCAGGCAGGTTTGATCAATCCTAAAGCACAACACATAATCTCAAGAAATCTTCACAGTGATTCCAGCCACTATTTCTTTGGCGTTTAAACCACTTCAAATCATTTTCATTGCCTCGCTATTAAAATGTGTAATTCATACCTGCCATTTGGGAGATGTATAACACAAGCCCCTCTCACTTTTTTCTTTATCTCTCTCTCTCCCTCACCGCTCAGTCTCTCCAACCCTTTCTATCTCTCTCCTGTAAATCAAACAACCCCATGTAACAGGTCATGCACATATCCCACAAGTCAGCAGTGCACAAGTTTCCATCCAGGAGAGTAGTGTATTACCGTCAAACATGATGGCATAACGACCGCTGTAAAACTAATAAACAGCTTCATTCACACAACGCTATTCCTCCTTTTCATGAGTGGTCTGTCTCTTTCACTCTGTTCTCTCCCTTTCCTTTCTTTCACAAATTCATCCCCCTGCACCTCTCCGCCAGCATCAGTTACCCATAAATCACTTGTGTTGTCTAACGTGATCCATTTGCCCAGAACACCGAGCGGCAGTTGCAGGAATTGGGTCAGGAATAATCTGCTGGGCAACAGAGCCTCGCTAGTCATAATGTTGCAGGATAATGTATATCCATTAGCACCGAGAGAGAGAGAGAGAGAGAGAGGGAGAGGTGTGTGTGTGTGTGTGTGTGTGTGTGTGTGTGTGTGTGTGTGTGTGTGTGTGTGTGTGTGTGTGTGTGTGTGTGTGTGTGCGCGTGCGGTTTGATTGGGCCTATTAACCTTAGAGCAACCAAATACTGTAGCCTAATATTGTAAGAGCAAAGATACAAAAGGTACAAAGAAGATACAAAAAGACAGAGTTATTTCCAAAATGTGTAATTCCAACCATTTTCCATGTGCTGTATTATTGTACAATGGTACCAAAATAGTTATCCGTTTTTTTTATAGCCTTATCTGCGGTCATGGAAAACTAAAATGTGTGTAATATGTATGTTTCAATCGTTGAAACCAAGATTATAGGTCTGTTTTTATATTTCTTTTAATTTCTATTAGTTTTAAGATTTTTATTCGAAATTCAGTTTAGTTTCAGTTCGTTTTCAGATCTGATTTACTAGTCACTTAGTTTAAGTATAATAAAAACATTTAGTTTTTCTATTATTTCGTTTTAGTGTTAGTGAAATGAAGTAGCCTATGGGAGGCTAGGAGCCATTTTTGTGTTGTACAATTTTGTTGTTTTGTGGAATGTCTCTTCTTGCCACTGTGGGGCAGTAATGCATAAGGTGATGGGTCAGGTCATAGGTTAGGTGAGATGACAAAGATGCACCAAATAATATTGTTTTATTATTCATTTTGTTTTAGTTTCAGTTTTAGTTTACTATAATAACCTTGGTAGAAACGTACCTAGGTTGTCTGTTATGTTTAAAAGCAATCTAAGCTCCAGGCAAAAGTTTTACATTGCTTCAATTTCAATTAATTTCATGAATTGACCTGAGTTGAAATGGAGTTGGCCCCATTCTTATAGGCCTACGTTATGTATTACCTAATATTGTACAGTATACACTTGTTACAACTAGACTGTAATCCTGCAATAGACAATGAAACTGCTATCAATTGGGCCTACACCAATCAATGATTTAAGAGTTAAGTATATGTTTTCTCCCTATAAACACTCAAAGTGGTATGCCATTTCGAAACAGGTTTCTTTGTCAGAAAGCCTTTTCTAATATTTTAAAATGTATTTTTCACTGTAACCGATACAGTGTTACCTATGCATAGTCACTTTGCCCCCACCTACATGTACAGCTCACCTTAGCCTGTACCCCACACACTGACTCGGTACCGGTGCCACCTGTATATAGCCTTGTTATTGTTATTCTTATTGCGTACTTTTTATTCATACTTTTTATTTTAGTCTACTTGGTAAATATTTTCTTATTCTTGAACTGCACTGTTGGTTAAGGGCTTGTAAGTAAGCATTTCACTGTAAAGTCTACACTTGGATTCGGATCATGTGGCAAATAAAGTTTGATTTGATTTGAGTGGTGGCTAGCTGGAAAAGGCAAAGCATCACACAATGATGCGGTGAGTCTTGAACTTTAACAATGGCACTGCTTATTACATTCCCTCCAACAAGGCTAGGCGTTCCTGTAATGCACACTTCAAATGTCAGAATATGCCGCCATGACTCTGATTGGTTGCTGATGGTGTACATCTCTTTCCCTTCCCCTGAAATAGGTTAAGCAGACCACTGAGTTGACACTCATAAGTACATATGACACATTTCACATTGGCTAACTTGCCAAAGGACTGTGATGACAGATGAAAAGAGTCTTTGTGTTTAAGACAGGCAACATAAATATAACCAAAGCGTTTGACACGATCTTAACTCATTATGTGTCCATGGTTGTTGGGAAGCAGCGCATAAACCCCTCTGCAGCCAGTAATACTGCAGTGGAAGGCTACACCTGAAATCACTTGTATACATAGATCCTTTTGAAACTGTAGTCCCCTTCACAACACTTTGTTGTAAATAGCACATCTTGTTAGTTACACTGTTAGTAGTAGGCAAATGAGCACTTGTTACAGACCTATGAGGCTTAGGGTATAATATTACATTGTTCACATTTGACAAATATATGTTGAATACGGAAAAATAGTGTCCTGCATTGTTTTTAGGCTACCAGGCAATCTAGATGTTTTTAATATGAATTTTGGCACACTGGAGGCTTATACAACTGGCTAAGAGGGTGTTTTAGTATCATTGTTCACCTTTAGAGGCCTAGTTAGTTGCAGAGTCATATGTTTATAAGAGAGTTTGGCCAACTGTAGCTGGATGTCATGTTGATTGAAGCTTCCATGGCAGAAAGTTACACAGAAAAATAACAAATATAGATTTTTCTTTAATAATCTTTGAGCTGCAGTGTGAATATTTTAAATACGTAAGCTATTTTATATTGTACATATGAAATTCGTTTTTCCTTTCCTGTTTTTCAAAAACTGGATTGAATGCCACAATTGAGATGTCGAAATAAATATTAAAAACGGGCAATGTACAATAAATCCCAACCCATGTTTCACTGATATAGAAAATGTATTGAATTAGCAGTTTATTTGGTGGGCCTATGATTACAATAACATTTCCCCAAAATCGAAGCAACGAGTTTGCACTTCCATATCCCCAAATGTATAAACCCAATTTCTTCCAGTATTTTTTAACAGATTAAGGTGGTTGGACCTCAATATTTCATATTCACATTCACATTACATTTAAAACTGTGTTTGAATGCATTCATAATTCGTTTGGGAAACAGTCCACTTGATAACATCTGTATTTCAGTGTCTAAATTCTTGCAATGTATAACGCGTTAAACCAGGGAGAAGAACGCAAAATCAAGGTTGAAAATAATTATTATACACGTGGTGTATTTTATACATTTAGAGAAGCTTGTTGCTTTCTTGTTAAAACATACAGTTGCTGCATAATAAGACATATTTTTTTTCAACAAATAAAGTTATATAATAGACATGAGTTTGGCAGACATTTATAAGAAAGTACTGTCGCGTGTTAACGTGTTATTATTTTGGACTGTCATCACAGGCATTTAGTCAATATTCAATCTTGTTATACAGATTGTACAGTGGTAACCCTTGTAGGCTGCTGCCGGGATAGTATAGTGGCGTTGGAAAAGCAATAGATCTTGGAACTGGTACCCGGAGCAGGGAGTTATCTCTAAAAACAAGCGGCATTCCGACCAGTGTCTGTGCGGATGCGTGTGCCATGTTCGCAGCCTCCAGTTCCGCCGACAGTTGTCGTTTCCATTTGTTTCTGCGGTTCTGAAACCACGTCTTCACTTGAGTTTCTGTTAGCTGTAGACTTGATGCCAAGCAGGCTCGCTCGGAGCTGCTCAAATACCTCTTCATATCAAATGTAGACTCGAGCTGATACACCTGACTCCGCGAGAAGACGGTACGAGTCTTCTTCTTGGACGAGTTAGTCTGCTTGTCCGCACCGTCTGTCTGTCTCTCCTCTGAAATAGGTGACATTGGATTGCATGGTCTCTCTTGTTCCTCTTTGTAATCCTGCAGCAGAGGCTGTGTCAAGTGCGGTCGCCGTGCAATCCCGTTTTGGCCTGAAATAAGTCCCTTGGTTGCACCTGCATTGGGGAAAAATACCAGTATTTTATTTTACCTCTTATTCAACCAGGCAAGTCAGTTTTTATTTTCAATGACGGCCTAAGAACAGTAGGTTAACTACCTTGTTCAGGGTTAGAACGACGGAGTTTTAATCTGTCAACTCGGGGATTCGATCTTGCAACCTCTCTGTTTCTAGTCCAACGCTCTAACCACTAGGCTACCTGCCACCCAGTATAAAGACCAGCGGATTGGAAATAACATTTAAATCATTTCAAAATATTTAAAAACTGTCCTCCTCGATATCTTCTATAGCCTACCAACATTGATAAATGGTGTAGGCCTGCCCTCAAGAAATATGCATCAACATAAGATAGGCTACTGGACGCTTTAGTCTATTGCCTTTAGATAAGGTTATCAATTCTGTCACAAAATGTAGAATATGTCTCAAAGGTTTCACACTTATTTTTCAACGGCTTTGTTTTGGCCTACCCAGGTTTGGAGAACATCCCTATTAAAAGAAGAACATTATTCGATACTCGGTACAAGAGTGCATTAAGTGTGAACTTTGACTCATTAATTGACCGTTGAAAGGTTGTAAGTGGCCTTTTAAATAAACAATTTAATATGACTCTGCCTGGTGCACACTATTAATTAAATCAGGTTACATTTAACGCTCAATTGACGAAATGTAGTGCAGTCATTGTGGAAACATGTTTAATCAATTAGAAGACTCGATTAAATTTGGAATGAAGGGGGAAACATCCTGTTAATTATTTGACCTTTCCCCTGTTCGCTGATCTAGCAGTAATACGACACATTAAACAAAGTGAAGTGATAGTCTACCTATATGCAGACACAAACAGGCTACTATTGAGTTATCGAAGTTTACAAGCTTAAATTGCAGCAAGTATTATGCTAAATGTATCATAAATACGTGTATAATTAGGCCTAGCCTACCTTAGTCTACTGTTTACCTATTATTAGGCTACAATGATAGACTAATAATAGAAATAATGATATTATACCGTTAGATGCCATAGATTTATACAATATATAGCCTACTTAACTTTTTTACTTGGAAAATAAGCGTTTATTTTCGAAAGGCAAAATGTCAGCGACGAAAATCAGTTCAAGAAAAATCTATTTTAAAGCAAAAATGATTACGTTTTAAGCACAACACAAATTACATTCAGTAATCTACTCACCTAAACATGAAAAATTAAGTGGTTGATGTTGGTTGCATGGCTCTCTGTGACCAGGATCCGAGCAGAAACAGTCTGCAGAGTCCTCCCCACCGCTGCACTCCTCTTCCGAAGAAACCGAGAGCAAGCGCGTCCTCGCCAGCTGCAGTCCCTTGGAACTCTCCTTCGCCCCGGACCGTGGCTTCTCCGACGACTTGCCCAATATCGACTGAATAGTGAAGGTGGAAATCGGGGCCGAAGAGCACTTGCTTCCGTTGTCTTCTGTGGTACTCATTCTCGACTCATAACAGTAAGATTGGGCTATATCGTATAGTTTTTGTATAATTTTTTTCTTATTATTGGTCTGTGAGTACTCCTCTTGTGTAAAAGAGTTCGAAAATAGTATTTTTTTAGTAAAACCTTTTTTAACATTGGGATGCTTGGGTTGTTTTTTCCTGGAGCTCAGGGAACATGAATGTATTCCTGGTCGACTTCCACGCGCTCTGACTAAAGGCAGTATTGTAGCGTTGGCTCATTTGCATGTAGGTAAGCTCCTCTTGGACCAATCACACGCTCAAACTAAGCCCGGAAATTTCAAACTCATGTTGAGGTTCTGAGATAGGATGAGAGGCGATAAGGAAAGGCTGTCGTTTATTCTATCTTTACGTCCCTCTTTGAATCCGATAGTGAAGGTAGACAAATATAGGCCTTATGGCACAGACAAATCACAGATCTTAGGCTACTAAATTACTTCAACAGACATCTCTCTCTGCCAGAAATATGCAGCACAAAACGTTTTGCATAGGCATAGTATCCATCGACTTTCATTTAGAAACTGATGCAACCTGTTCCACTGGATGTCATAAGGTGAATGCACCAATTTGTAAGTCGCTCTGGATAAGAGCGTCTGCTAAATGACTTAAATGTAAATGTTAAATGTAACATGTCTCTTACTATAACCCACATTCAATTACATTGGACCTTTGGTTGAAAAGGGAGAATTGTTTAGGCTATGAATTTTGTGTAGGTAAAGGTTTCTAATTTTCAAGTCGTATGTTGTGTGTCGTTTTTTGTGCCTGTTTGTTTTTGTTTTTGTGTATATATTTACACACATTGAACTGTAGCAAATTACTTACCTAATACGTAGGCCTGATTCACAATTTAAGAGGACAGACTGGGGATGAATTTCCCACTCACGAGGCTATGAGAAAATGTGAAACAGGTGCAACCATGGAAGTTAATCAGGAGTCTTTTAACGATGAGCTTCAGTGAGTTTTCTTTGACCTTTTTTCAATCACAAGTATTCAATCGTTTGTTGATGGAATTTGACTAAATAATATTGTCATAAATAGGCATATTGCAAGACAACATAATACATTGTTATTACACTGTAGTATACCCTTATTATTTCCCATGCAAGATGTATAGTGTTAAAGTGAATGGAGAGAATAATATTCTACATGTTTCACATCGGCATGAAGTTTGGATTGGTCATGATTCTCCCTTTGCCTATTATGCTAGATATAGATATAGACTACCATTTACACCTTTTCACTTACTAGTATAAAATACTTTGTTTGGAAGATTCCCTCAAAGAACAAACCCCATATCCCTAACATAATTAGTTACAATTTAATAATAGCATACCACTGAGACAACCCTCGGGGGGAAATGCACACCATGCTATTACAGGCCACTGTAGACACAAGTACTGCACAATGACTTCATTGAAGGAATATAACGCATTTTATTAGCCGTGTGCATGGTAAATTGGTCAGATAATCCAACAAACAGTTCTGGAACTAATACGGAACCTTAACTATTTTTTTTCCTGAAAATAATAAACACATTCCAGGTCCATTATCTGCGATTAGGAATTCATTTGATCATTACTGCAGTTAATCTGCCTCGCGTGGAGTAGAGGCCTGCTAATTGATTGACTAATTGATCGGAGGGCGGGGGCGCTCCCCACCTCCGCCCCTGCCCTCCTCTCCCTCTCTCTCTCCCTCTCTCTCTCTGACAGTGTCTGGCGGGGCAGGTGCTGGGTTTGAGTTCGCAGTTCGAGCACATTATCCCTCTTTACTGCTTTCTAAGGGACCCCAGACACATTACAAACGGTCAGCTTTAATCATAATGTCAGCGCCCTAACTCTCATGCTGCTGCGCCAAGGGAGGGGTTGACGACCCCAGCCTTTCTCCTTATTCTGTTCAATATTGTTTCGTATTGTGGTTTTGTTAATCCTTTGATAGGAGGAAGGAGTAACAGGATGACGATGATTGTAATGAAGACGATAATAAAGACGACGATGAAGACAATGAGGGTGCTGATGAGGATGATGATGAAACTATGATTGTCAAGAACGCATTATGTCCACCGAGACGTTGGCTAGCTACATTTACTGTGGTAATATATGAGGGCAGTCAGATTGCGCTGGATTTACGGTGACTACACATGAGGCGTGAAATCTGCCATGACAGTTAAATGGGCTTGTATACGCGCTCTTTTCAAACAAAGACCTTTGTCAACAGCAGCGATGTCTTTTTAAAGCTTTAATTATACCCGTATAAACTATCCTTAACAAGAAATCATTACATAATTAATCCCACACTTGAATACAAATTCAACTCCACAGTTATTAGGATGTTATTTAAACAAATCTGAATATACTTTTCATGATAGCCTATCAAAATAAAATAAATGGCATTATAATTCATTGTAGGCCTATATGCCTGCATAAAGGTAATTGTGTCATTCATATTTATTTGAACGTTTCTGAAGATCCTACATTCACGTCTCTGATTTGCAGTCTTTTTCTATCCATGACGTTTGTACATTTTACTTTTATAGAATTCTTTTTTCAGAAACAGCATTGCGCGGTATAACCTCGTGCTCTATCACAATGATAGGTGTTGTATTGCAGCCCTACCGCAATAACAGAACACGATCTTTACTATGGGAAAGGGGTCTTAGAAAACCAGATGAAGTTATGAGCAGCTTTGATCTAAGAATCAAGCTTCGATAAATATTAAACAAAGACCCCTACACGTGTGTATTATGATATATGATGTGTCCAACTCTAAAATAAGGAAATTACCAGAGAAAATGATATCAATAAATTTTCTAAGTATAAACGTTGATTATGTTTCGATTTTCATTCAAGGATCCGAGCCCAGCTCCTTTTTTCAAATAGGAGAGAGGGAGAGAGAGAGAGGGGTCGAAGCAGTCGTAAGCGCAAAACAGAGCGCCAACCCTGGAGGTGTAGGCTACAATTTATGTAATCTTCGGCTGGAAATGAATTGGGTAATTTATTGGAAAACAGAAAGTCAAGAAGATTGGATCAGTATAGCCTATCCAAGGGCTCCTATCCATCAAGTTCCAATTAACAACCTCACCATTGAGTTTTAATGGCTTTCCAATCTACTGCCCTGATAGACTCATCAATTCCTCGGGGAGAAATTAAGAAAATCGACCGCCCCTCGGCGTTTCGGTGTCATTCTTCACAGCAACTATATGTCAAATTAAAAACACAATTAACATTTAAACTGTTCCAATCAGACGGTGCCCCGCAACCTATGTTTCACTTAATAGAACTTTTATGAAAATCTTGATGCTCGCATTCAAACCTGAAGCAAATGAGATACTAGTATAAAGATTTCCGTTCCCTAAAAAATAAGTGTGTCCAGAAAGTGTTGTGCTAAGGCCCATGTTATCCCTTTAACTCCAAAAGTTAGTTTTTATTTCATACATTATTGACAAAATGATGCCACGATATTCACAAATGTATGCAGGCTTGTGGCAATGTACAAACAATTAGTAAAATCCACTCAAACTTACTTTTGATATTTTTTTTTCAAGCTTTCCTGACTAATCATTTTGCATCATCAATGATGTGGCCTGTGACACTTTGCTTCTTGAAAGTCCAGTATCTTTAAAACTGGACATCTGATATGCACAACATTTTGGGACTGTATCAACAGTGGACTAATGAAAATAAATAACAAAAGATAATTTTTGAGTGGATTTTCCCTTTAAGCTCAATTAACATAATTATGCCTACCTACGGTAATGAAATTGCAACACAAGATACAGATATTTGCATGAATCACACATGCGTAAACAGATGCCCAGGGTTTCAGTAAAGGGCTGAAAATACATAAACTGTTGGCACTTGATCAGCACTCAACTATCCTGCGGTTACGTCCGTTGCCCTGTTCCTGCAAATGTAGGCTACTTTATCCTATTTTTGGTCTCGCCCCTTCTACTTTACATAAATATGTTCAACAAATGGAAATTATCGAGTTGTCATTTTTTTTCAATTTATGCGCGCAAATCAAGGTCATGAGCGTAACCAGAACTGCCCGTGAACAATGTCATTTTCTGTAACAATATTTTAGACGTTTGTAGATCAATATCTGCTAGGGGAAGAACGCCATATATCCCAATCTATTAATTCTCTGTAATGGGTCCATGTGGAGTTTGCATGATATAATACGTCAATACATGAGTGATTATCAGACTATATTTGAATGCACTCTGTCTAGTGATGCGGTCATAATACAGTAGCTACTGATTTGTTTTCGATAACTGCATTAGAGATAAAATCAGAAAATGACCTTTAGGCAAGGCGTTGACTGGTTTCTACTCAGCTGGAAGGAATGCTGAATACAACAACGAAGTAGGTCGAATCTTCAAGAGTCATTTTATAGTCAACATATTGATATGTATATTATTCCATCTAACATTGTAGATAGTTAATTAAACTTTATATTAGGCTAATGTTGCAGCTATGTCATTTCAGCCAATTTATCTCGTCCACAAATAAGGGAAAAATTAGTGACTGACATTAAACCGGTGAAACATTATGATTTAACAAAGAATATTTCCCTATGTATTAAAAGGAAAAAGTCCGTCCACAACATACCGTGGATACAAATTGTGAAGGTTTGAGGAGAGAGTCTACGTTAATCTTTGTCATGTAGCTATCAAGACCTTTCGACTCCCTAAAACATTAATGTGGCCTACGGTGATCGAAAGACTTGAGATAACCTTTGGTATCTTGTGAAAAAGTTTTCTACTCAACACAAATGTATCTTTTCGACCATTTGCAATAGCTCTATGTCTACGTCATAAACATTCCACAGGTGAATTGCAGGCATGCATTGCAGAGACATTGGCATTGGTGTGTGAATAGCCAGATGCAACCAAACTAAACCCTTAGAACATGAAAACGAATTGAGAAAACCCTAAATCTAGGCCTTCATGTTCTGCTAACCCAGCTGAAACTACACAGACAAAATTGACAATATAACCATTACGTCAAAGACAAATTGCATATTTGGTGGGCTAATTGCACCTGTCCAGTGGTATACCATTACCAAAGTCGGACATCGAAGCTGCATCCACAAGTTAAACGAGTATTGTTGCGAAATTAAACCTACACTTTTTTAAATTAAATGTTAAAATTAGCCTCGAGCTACGCACGCACACACGCACGGACACACGTCCACCACACGCACGCATTTTTGAACAGCCCAATACTAGGGAATGTAATTTTTCTCTTTTGAATAGACTACATTACCCTCAAGATGGTGGCAATTACGCATCTAATTGACCGATACATTTTTTAAAATGTAAAACAATTTTGAAAGTGCATAACAGCAGGTTGATTACGCACCTGCTCAGGTTCTTCATTCACATAATGATGTATGGGTCTCCCAAAATAAGCGTGTGGTTTCGGGGTAGGCCTACCTGTATTTACATTCAATATGGATGGCAAATTAAACTATTTACTAATAATTAAAGCAAATAAAAAAGGTTAGTGTGTGATTTCAATATCTAACTTTGTGAAGTTGCGCCTATGTATATGCATAATGCTTAATTGTGATTAATTCTAACTTTTTCTGATGTCTTTTGGCTACATGGTCTACTCACATTTTCCACCGTGTTTGTTCCAAGGATAAATGTTTCAATATACTGTATATCATATGTCAAGCGTCCAAATTGTAATAATCTTACTTAGTCAACCATCGCTATCTATGGCAATGTGTCTCCTAGGAGTGTCGGCCACGTGGTCTGCCAGACCAGTAGCACTTGTTGTTAGATAGACCCAGTCGAGCCTCTGTAATGGGAATTGACTTATGATCAGACACAGTATTTAGGCAGAATATCCTCCTCTTTGTATATGCTAGGAGCATATTGATTTCCTCTCACACATGACAATTTTGAAAGCCACAACAATTATATTGGGTCTATAATAAAGATTTGATGGAAAGTTGTATTGTTTGTTTATTTATATTCATTTTCATTATGCAACAATAAATCCTGTTCATGAAGACGTTTTGAAAGTCGACAATAGCCTAATTTGTTTGGGAAGCAAACAGGCAATATTAGACATTTATGAATAGATGCCTGAGGCATATGTAGACTACACCTCATTACATCATTGTGCATGCTTGAGTACGCACTGATTTGAAATATTTAAATATGGAATAATCTCCATTTATTTCACAACATAATTCAGCAATACAATATCAAAACGTGTTTTTCTGTACAAAGGAATAGCATCACCTGGTAGCTTCTTTCATTGACTCGATTCAATATATCCATATACATTTGTACACCATGATCAAGTTTCAAAAACACAAAAGGCAATGACATTCAATTCTTAGTTGTGCTATAAGGACATTGTCGAGCAAGCAGAAATGAGAATCAGTACATAAAAACAATAAGCCTATAAGCTACAATTATATTGTACATAAAATAATGTATCTTGATTGTCCGCTG
Organism: Oncorhynchus nerka; assembly: GCF_034236695.1. NCBI lineage: Eukaryota > Metazoa > Chordata > Actinopteri > Salmoniformes > Salmonidae > Oncorhynchus > Oncorhynchus nerka. The sequence continues at coordinate 37,284,817 of NC_088423.1, read as the reverse complement.
CTAAAGCGCTTTAAGTTTAAAAAAAGACGAAAAAAATAAGCCCGTTCGATAATCTGTCCGATATTCATTCCTAAATAGCTGAGCAAAGAGAAAACACAATGAATTGAATGGGTCTATCACATAACTTGGGGTCAAATGCTAGTGCTTACAGTATTGCCCATATCAAAAATCACATTGTCCGATAGAAAACAAACCAATGTTACCGAATTGTCATAACACACGTTGTAAATGGAAATTGAACAAAATTAACTCCAATGTAATTTCCTGAATGTTATGGTTCTGCGCGGGGAAAACAGGCTTGCTGAAATGTAATTTGGGGCAGTGTGAACTGGATAGTCTTAGCGGAAATGATCTCAAAGCTGCTATAATAACAAAAGGCCTAATAATAATAGACCTAATTATAATTATTATTATAACAATAATTAGAAGAATACTTTTAATATTAATAATAACAATATGCTAATAGTGTGAAATTATACCAGAGAAAATGTAAACTGCAGTCTAATATAAAAATGCGCAATATAGGTCCTCTTTGACAGAAAGCATGGCTCTCTTTTTTTTATTTTCTTCTTTACAAAAATATTGTTTTAGTTTGTATTGTGTAGTGTTCTGTACGAGTTAGGAATATAGACAACAACCTCTTGTTTTTCAGACCGGTCTGAGTAGCGGCACAGAGGTGACGATTGGGTGAGAGTAATAGAGGTGGTGAGGGAAGGTGAGGAGCGGCTGGCTCACAGGCACGTTCCCGGTCGCACTGCCAGTCTCTGAGGCAGAGTTCTCGTGGTAGAGGATGGGCACTCGCACTATCCTCTGTGCAGTGGCGTGGCTCAGATTGGCAGCCTCTAGTTCAGCGGCAAGCTGTCTCTTCCATTTATTTCTTCTGTTCTGGAACCAAATCTTTACCTGGGTCTCTGTCAGGTGCAAAGACGCTGCCAATCCGGCCCTCTCCGAACTGCTCAAGTAGCGTTTCATGTCAAAGGTGGACTCGAGCTGAAACACCTGACTCCGGGAGAACACTGTGCGTGTTTTCTTTTTTCGACATGCTTTCTTGTCCCCACCGTCCTCGTTTTTCTTCCAGTCGTCTACCCCACTGTCTTTCTTTGTGTCCTCAGGATCACTCTCTTCAAGAACTATTTCATCCCCACTTTTGTTGTCCTCGTCTTCTTTGCTGTCTGGGTCAGATTTGAGCACCAGGTCTGGCGAGTCGCGATCCGTGCACGAGGTTGGAGAGGAGTCTCTTGCTCTTGCCTTCTCCGCAACTAAAATGACGACAGGAAATATGGGTTATAAACATGACTGCATGTTCAATACCTCGTTGACACTGGGTATGCTTTAGCAAATATATAAAATAGCAGTTGGCTATACCATTCACTTGAACGCGTAAAAGAAAAATAGAAACATACAATGCTGACAATGGCCTAACGTTAAATGGAATACTTATCATAAGTGACAACATACTTGCTGAGTATATTCTTTTATGAATGTCATTTGACAGATGAAATCTCAACCCACAGCATCAATAGCAATTTACACTATACAAATTACGCACATTATACGTTTTCTTATCATGTGTAAAAGGTAAAGAAAGAGATGACAATCAGATGTTCATGGACTTACCTTCGGTTCTGTGTAGATGACTGGCTGCACTGAGTGTGTAGGGATACCACCATGCTGAGGCTCGCTCCAGATAGTGCGCAGGTAAGGCAAACCTCTGTGTGGGTAACTCAAAGCGAGGAAAGTTGAAGTCCCCGACCTGGGATAGAGAAAAGCCCCCTTCAAAAGCAACCTTTGCCGAGGCGAAGATGGGCTTGGGTTTGGATGGTTTACTATCACAGTTCAGCAAGTTCTTAATGAAGAAGGGAGAGTCTTTCACCGGAGTGCACGTCTCTTGCGCCGTCTCGGGCATTGCTGCTTGGAGGTTGTGGTCCTAATGCCTTAGACCACAAATGTAAGTGTTAAATGACTTAGAAACAGTGATATTATTCGAATAGAAGACTGGTAATTGTCCTTCTTTGCGATGTTTTAAATGAGGAATATCGTCTTGATTACCAGATGATCGAGAACGACAAAAATAAAATACACATCAGAAAAGTAAATATTCTTCAGAGAGAACAAAATAATATCGATATTGCATCCAAGTCTTGTGCGCTCCTTAGTCAAAATGCAACTGTGTCCACCGCGTCAGTCTGGCGCCGGATGCTAATGATGAAATAAAAATGTCATCCAAGTTAAATGCGGAAAGTATACGGCGATTGGGCATGTACAATGGCAAATGGGATTAAGGAAGAGATGGGAAGTAGAACGAGGGGGGAGAGACGGGCAGAGAGAGAGAGAGAGAGAGAGAGACAGAGAGATAGAGAGAGAGAGAGGGGGTGTAGGCTACGCGATAACAACGAAGTCCACCCTAACATTGCGCTTTGGCTGTAGGCTGTAGCGTTGTGGTGTTATTGGTTTTATATAGTCCAATTAGATAGCAAATGAGGACAGGGTTAGCAGCACAAAAGGAAATGTTTGGCCTGAGCTTCTTTGGAAGTAGGCTACAATAGGCAAATTACTCTAACCGAACACAGAATATAGTCTAATAGCAGAGTATGCCTATATCACAATTTGCTAAATAACATTAAAAATAAAAATATTAGAAAACATTATAGTGAATATTAGTTTGGGTATTTTGAGGTTCATAGTTATCGATAATATAGACTAGATTCATAAAGAGCAATAACAATTTTCGGCAAACTATGGATGTAAGTTCTGCTTTTTATAATGGCCATTTTCGTAACACAAACACCAACAAAATAAAGGCTCATGTGCTCAGATGAAGATAGGCCTACAACGAAATATAATATCCTGTATTAGAGCACATTTGGGAAAACAAATTTGGATTATCACCCAGTAAATACATTTTTCAAATTTCCCATAATTGGCTACACGCAAAATGTTGTGTAAAATATTTACCTAAATAGGGCCTATTCTACTTACACGATTCATTCGACTATGTGTATATGCTAGCTATTATAGCTTTACAGGGTAGGATACAAACTTTCATTATTACAGCACAGACAAGATAATTTCCCTACAGGTGTCATGTTTTGACACAATTTGGAGTGAATAAGTTAAATTGATGAACATTTAGACTTTCCCCTATGGACTATCTGCCAACAATTCTATTGAAAAAGGTTGCAAATTATGTCCACATTATCACTAATCCTATTATGAAAGGTTTACAGAATAAGGAATCTATATTAACATTTAGATATAGCCTAATTAAAATATTGTTGCAATCAAATGATTGTGAATTGGATGCGCATGTTTAATCACTTGCCTAACTCCAAATGTAGTCAAGTTGCAATTATTTGCATTGCTTATCAGGACACAAAGGCTTATGGGACACATGCTGAATTGTGTATGCTATAACATAGGTTTACCTCAATAAAAGGTCAACCATACAACATTCTGACACAGTTGATACATTTCCCCTTTATTAATTAATTAGAACAATTAAACCCAATTAAACCCAACAATTTAATAAGAATCATCTGTGTTTACCTTTTTTCATCGGAGATCTGAACACTGTTTTCGAACTATCATTTGTTTTTGCTGATTTATTTAGAAATTCATTCTGAAATGGTCTCAGAAACAGTCATGGTTAGCCAAATGTAAGCCTAAACTATGTAGTGAATGAGCAATTCTAATCATATTTCTACTTTATGGATCTCTAAAATGTTTCTGTGTTGCATAGTCATTATTTTTGACCAAATCGATTTTATTCATTCATTCTTTAGATTGCAGTCTTCGTAAATGCAGTATGTATGTTCACTCAGTGATATTAATTTACTTGCCAGAGCATGCCCAATGAAAAATGAATAATGAGAGGACAGCGTCCTCTGTGGGCAATAAAGGCTAAATGCAGGACCTTAATCACAGATGGAGACGAATAAAGCAACAAAGACTTGTCACCATGGCTACGCACTACTTCACAAAACAACACAATCTCACATTAAATTTGTAATGGCTTAATTCGCGTGAAAAGACACCAATTTTAGTGCGACTTAATTCGTAGGAAAATACACATTTTTGTGCAACATCATTCATAGGAAAATACACAATTTTCTTCATAATGCATTTAATACAAGGCTCCACTTTTCGTGTGCATTACACAATATATTTCATAATTCATTTTATACAAGGCTGTCAAATTTGATGATGGTTGCCAGATTTAAGAAGAAAAATACAGATTTTTTTGTTTTGTGGTATCGATGAAGATATATGATTGGGGAATGTGGATAGATTTTTATGATGGGAAATTATAATAAACCCCATAATACACACAAGCATACAAACACTTACACACATATACATTCACTTTGTTGGTACTCATGTTATAGCCAACTCTTGAGTTTTGTATGAATCATTTTTTATAAAATATTTGTATCTAGTTGTGATGTATTACATTTCTTAAACGAGTTAAATGTTTGTAGTTTGCATGTTCCAGTAATGATTAACATGGTTAAATAGTCGTAAATCCCTGCTTGATTTAGCTTTTGGTATATTTGGCATTTTTAGACATTCTGTATTTCCAGTGAAGAAAGCAATAATTAATCAACACACTACTGTAAATAAATGGACACTACCTGTTATGAAACTAAAATTGCTCTCCGTAAATACAGTGCATTCGGAAAGTATTCAGACCGATTCCCTTTTCCACATTTTGTTACGTTACAGCCTTGTTCTTAAATGGATTAAATAAATCGTTTTCCTCATCAATCTACAATCCAATCTACAATCCATAATGACAAAGCATGAAAATATTTTTAGATCATTTTGCAAATGTATAAAAAAATAAAAAACAGATACCTTGTTTACATAAGTATTGGGACACTTTGCTATCGCCCGTAGTACTCACTTCTGTCATCATGAAGTTCTTTGAGAGGCTAGTTAAGGATCATATAACCTATACCTTACCTGACACCCTAGACCTACTTCAATTTGCTTCCCGCCCCAATAGATCCACAGACAATGCAATAAGCATCGCACTGCACACTGCAAACTGCCCTATCCCATCTGGACAAGAGGAATACCTATGTAAGAATGCTGTTCATTGACTATAGCTCAGCATTCAACACCATGGCACGCCCCAAGCTCATCATTAAGCTCGGAGCCCTGGGTCTGATCCCCACCCTGTGCAACTGGGTCCTGGACTTCCTGACGGGCCACCCCCAGGTAGGAATGAATGTAGGAAGCAAGCCCTTCACTGATCCTCAACACAGGGGCACCACAAGGGTGCGTGCTCAGCACCCTCCTGTACTCCCTGTTCAACCATGACTGTGTGGCCACGCAGGCCTCCAACTCAATCATCAAGTTTGCACACTACATAACAGTAGTAGGCCTGATTACCAACAATGATGGATGAGACAGCCTACAGGGAGGAGGTGAGGGCCCTGGGGGAGTGGTGCCAGGAAAATAACCTCTTACTCAATATCAACAAATCAAAAGAGCTGATCGCGGACTTCAGGAAACAACAGAGGAAGTACGCCCCTATCCACATAGACGGGACTGCAGTGGAGAAGTTGGAAAGTTTCAAGTTCCTTGGCATACACATCACAGACGATCTGAAATGGTCCACCCACACAGACAGTGTGGTGAAGAAGGTGCAACAGCGCCTCTTCAACCTCAGGAGGCTGAAGAAATTTGGCTTGGCTCCAAAAACCCTCACAAACTTCTACAGATGCACAATTGAGAGCATCCTGTCGGGCTGTATCATTGTCTGGTGTGACAACTCTCACACCAGACAATGCAACCGCAACCGCAGGGCACTCCAGAGGGTGGTGTGGTCTGCCCAACGCATAAACGGGGGCAAACTACCTGTCCTCCAGGACACCTACAGCACCCGATGTCACAGGAAGGCCAAAAAGATCATCAAGGACATCAACCACACGAGCCACGGCCTGTTCACCCCTCTATCACCCAGAAGGCAAGGGCAGTACAGATGCATCAAAGCTGGGACCGAGAGACTGAAAACAGCTTCTATCTCAAGGCCATCAGACTGTTAAATATCTTAGAGGCTGCTGCCCTATCTACATAGACTTGGAATCACTGGAAACTTTAATCATGTTTAAATAATGTTTACATACTGCTTTACTAATCTCATATCTATTTACTATATTATATTCTACTGTATTTTAGTCAATGCCACTCCGAAATGGCTCAATCTAATATTTATATATTTCTTAATTACAGTACTTTGAGATTTTTGTGTATTGTTCTGAATCATTTTCATATACTACTGCAGTGTTAGATACGACTGCACTGTTGGAGCTAGGAGCACAAACATTTTGCTACACCCGCAATAGCATCTGCTAAATATGTGTATGTAACCAATAAAATATTATTTGATTTGAGGCTCGAAATTAAGCTCAGGTGCATCCTGTTTCCATTGATCATCCTTGAAATGTTTCTACAACTTGGAGTCCACCTGTGGTCAATTCAATTGATTGGACATGATTTGGAAAGGCACACACCTGTCTATATAAGGTTCTGAAGTTGACAGTGCATGTCAAAGCAAAAACCAAGCCATGAGGTTGAAGGATTTATTCGTAGAGCACAGAGACAGGATTGTGTCGCGGCACAGATCTGGAGAAGGGGACCAAAAAATGTCTGCAGCATTGAAGGTCCCAAAGAACACAGTGGCCTCCATCATTCTTAAATAGAAGACGTTTGGAACCACCAAGACTTCCTAGAGCTGCCAGAACTACAACCATCTCTGCAGCACTCCACCAAACAGGCCTTTTTGGTAGAGTGGGCAGATGGAAGCCACTCCTCAGTAAAAGGCACATGACAGCCTGCTTGACGTTTTCCAAAAGGCACGTAAAGGACACTCAGACCATGAGAAACAAGATTCTGATGAAACCAAGATTTAACTCTTTGGCCTGAATGCTTTGTGTCTTGAGGAAACCTGGCACAATCCCTAAGGTGAAGCACGGTAGTGGCAGCATCATGCTGTGGGGATATTTTTCAGCGGCCTGGGAGACGAGTCAGGATCAAGAGAAAGATGAACAGAGCAAAGTACAGAGATATCCTTGATGAAAACCTGCTCCAGAGCACTCAGGACCTCAGACTGGGGTGAAGGTTCACCTTCCAACAGGACAATGACCCTAAGCACACAGCCAAGACGACACAGGAGTGGCTTCGGAACAAGTCTCTGAATGTCATTGAGTGGCCCAGCCAGAGCCCGGACTTGAACCCGATCTAACATCTCTGGAGAGAACTGAAAATAGTTGTGCAGCAACGCTCCTTATCCAACCTGACAGAGCTTGAGAGGATCTACAGAGAATGGTCATACCCACGACGACTCAACGCTGTAATCGGTGCCTAAGGTGCTCCAAAAAATACTGAGTAAAGGGTCTGAATACTTATGTTAATGTGATATTTCCGTTTCTTTTGATGTTGAATAAATTAGCAAACAATTTTACAACCCTGTTTTTGCTTTGTCTTTATGGGGTGTTGTGTGTAGATTGATGAGAGGGGTGAAAAAACAATTTAATCAATTTTAGAATACGACTGTAACGTAACAAAATGTGGAAAAAGTCAAGGGGTCTGAATACTTTTCGAATGCACTGTAAATAATGAGAAATGCTCAGTCTGAAGCCATTTGGCTATGGGTTTCACAGCCCTGTAATAATGATACAATTTATATCACCTTAAAAAGGGTTTATTTAAAACCTATGTTGGGAATAGTGGCATAGGAGAGTCTGAAATGAGCAGAGGCAGTTGGCCTACAATGCTGGCATATGCCTTGTTACAATAGCCTAAGTATATAAGATGATTGACACAACCATAATAATCATCATAATAATATGGCATGTGTTAGCCAACATAATTCATTATTTTACATGACCTGTTTAACTGCATTGATATGGCTTAATTGATCATAGTCCAGACTTGTTATAGTTGCAAATACCATGCAGTTGCACCAGGGGAATTTAAACCCAATTTCCCATCATGAAAATGTATCGCCATTCCCCAAACATACCTTCATTGATACCACAAAAAAATGACAAATGCAGCTTTGTACTGCAATCTGGCAACCCTCATAAAATCTGACATAGCACCAGTATCCCAAATTATTAGGTGTAAACAAATATTGAAAACAGCATTGGCATTAATAAAATACAATTTTTTAAAACTATCATTGTTATAATCATTTCGGTGACAACCTGGTTGATTAACAATATTGGGTTGTTGACACGTTTAAAAAAAATATAAATACATGTGGGAGACCAAAAAAATGGCAGTGTAGAACACCATTGCCCAGAATGCATTGCTCCAATAACTGTCAAAAGATTGTTCCATAGTTTTCCCCCAACAACTGTGTTTTCCTATGAATGAAGTCGCACAAAAATGTGTCTTTTAACGCAAATTAAGATGCACAAAATGTGTGTATTTTCACACTAATTAAGGCACACAAAACAACAAAATCTGCTGAAATGTTTTTTTGTACATATTTGCATGAATTGAGTGTGAGATTGTGTTGCAACACAAAACGTAGCCTAATGTATCATAGCCGATCTGTTATTATTTTCATTTAGATTTTGCTATGATATTTAATCATCATTGAAATCACCATCATCATTGGCAAGTGGGCCCCAAGAGGAAGCTAATTAGGTCAAAAATGTAAGTGAATACACTTTCATAGGCTTAATTATGATGGCGAGGAAGGTGAAATCCTGTTGCCATTATTGGAGGAAGTACCCTATGGTGTAGGCCTAAAAGGCTGCTGCTTGTGTGACCATGCCAACCAACCATAGTCATGACAGTATTTATAAATTACAGGATAAAGGCTGTATAACCTATTGAGTGGCATGGACATTATTTTCCCCCATAAGCCTTTGGTGGTCTTAATTAACACCTGCTCATTTAAAGTGATTGAACATATTGTAGAAATTGGAATTTGTAACATATCACAGGAATTTCATATGATATGAAAAAAAAAATATGATATGGCAAAAAAATAGCAGGAGGTAGCATATCATATGAAATGGATGACATACACAATTGTGCACAATTTTTGGGGACCATTTTGGCTCTTGAGCCCCACTTTCAACTACTGGCTGAAATTATACAAAACTTATTGCACATCTTTAAAGCTGGAATCGACAGTGGTGAAACTGCCACATCTGTTTGGGATAATAAGACATTACTTCAATATCACGTTCTGACCATAGGTCTTGTGTGTTTTCCTTGTTTTTGTGTTGGTCAGGACATGAGCTGGGTGGGCATTCTATGTTGTGTGTCTAGTTTGTCTGTTTCTGTGATTGGTCTGATATGGTTCTCAATCAGAGGCAGGTGTTAGTCATTGTCTCTGATTGGGAACCATATTTAGGTAGCTTGTTTTGTGTTGGGGTTTGTGGGTGATTGTTTCCTGTCTTTGTGTTTTCTGCACCAATTAGGACTGTTTCGGTTTTCACGTTTATTGTTTTGTATTCTGTTCATGTTGAGTTACCTTGTTAAAATAACATGAACTCTAACCACGCTGCGTTTTGGTCCGCCTCTCCTTCCCAGGAAGAAAGCCGTTACATTCAAACAACAATGTTTGTTTTTTCCCTAGGACATCATTGCTATGCACTATAGAACAGCAGTGTACGTACTATGATTTAAAAAAATTACCACAATGCTGGATGTTCATTTTTTTCAACCCAAAAACAATAACAAATGTGCCTGGGGAGGTCAGTGGCGCTGTTTCACCTATCACGGATCTCAGCTTTAAATGACCACTTAAGTGCAGCTATCCTGCATCTATATGATGTAATTGCCATCTCCTGTCACATGTTAATCATCACAGGTAGCCTATTTTGTCACCATAAGTTAGGCCTTTTCATTTTCTATGCCCACCTATGAAATTGGTTGTGGGATACCCAAAAATTGTGTGGACACCCAACAATTACGTGCGAAGATGTCATAGAAGACATTACAAATCCATACGCAATAAATGCAAGTTCACATATTTTACTGTGACGAAAATATGTGGAACACAATGTCAAGAATGTTTTTGATATGGCATACATAACTTCATGACTTTTGTTAAGGAAATCCAAAACCCAAGCGAAGCATAGGCCTATGTGTTAAGGAGGCGCAAAGCAAAATAAGGCAATTTCTTGGATGAAAAACAGGGCTGCCCGAAATAGTAGACCAACCCTTTGGCCTTTCCTCTGTTGTTTCTCCATTGCTCTCTTCCCCTTTATCATGTAGACTTTTTTAGCTACTTTGCAACTACTTAGCATGTTAGCTAACCCTAACCTTAACCCTTTAACCAAACTTCTAAACTTAACCCAAACCTTAACCCCTAGCCTAGCTAATGTTAGCAACCTAGTTAACATTAGTGTTAGCCACCTAGCTAATGTTAGCAACCTAGTTAACATTAGTGTTAGCCACCTAGCTAATGTTGGCAACAACAGTTTTGAATTCGTAAACATATCATACGTATTGAAAATTCATCACATATTGTATTGATTGCAATTCATAATTGTTATTGTTATGCATAACATGTCATACAAATTGTAATTTGTAACATATCTTACAAAATGGATGTTGAAAATCCACAAATGAATACATACTCTACCAAACGTAACATATCAAAGTAATCTGAGAGTCCCGGATTATTGTTTATGATGTTATGCCTACCCCTGAGTCCAGGTTGCAGCAAAAATAGGCCGGGACCTACATGTGATGTTATTACACCAATAGCCTAACAGTAATGGACATTAGGCCTACATCAGATTTACATTGCGCCACATGTTGTTTTAACGAGCTAACTTTATTTCAGAGTCCCTTCTGCAGGCTTTGTCAAATATACAGTATATAGGCTCATCATCAGGATAATGGGAATTTAGTAGGCTATTTAGTCAAGTTAAGTAAAGGCTTTGTCCGCATCATTGCCGTAAAAGGTGCATCTTTGTACAATGCAATCAAAGGTTGATTATGTTTAGAAAATTATGTTGAGAAAAATATGTACCATATGCATAAACTGTAAAGCAATAACTCTAGAATGTTCCATAAGTCTATTTTGTTGCTCCTCTGGTAGGCTACTATGACTTTCATATTATTTATTTCCAAGCGCCTCGATATTGATTATTTCACAAGAAAAATGACAAATGGTAGCAGGGAATGACACGGTCAGCAGGTTCTATTAGAGAAATGATAGTATTGCTCATGGTTTGTTAAAAGGTCCAGTTTAGATACTTTATAGGTTTACATCCATCATTGTCTAATGACCTATATGATGAAAAACACAGTCTGGTGACAACGGCCCTGTGTAGCTAACTTCTCTTAGTAATTGCCCCTATATTAAATATAGATTTTTATTTTGATATCTTGTGAGAATTATTTTCTTTGGGTCAAGAATCTCAAGATTATGATAAAATACATAGATTTAATGGCGAAAGCACAGAGGGGGAAAACAAGAAACAATAGGTAGCCTACATAGGACTAAAGATGGTGGCTTCACCAAAATATGCTAGGTCATCAGTATTGTTGTTAGCTTTTGTTACTGTTTTAGGACAATGTCGACTGAATCTTGAAATGGAAGTCAATATTGAGTATTTTTAACCATTTTATTAACACTTTTGATGATTTTTTTTAAATGTAAAATGTGTATTTAACCTTTAGTTAACTAGGCAAGTCAGTTAAAGAACAAATTCTTATTTACAATGACGGCCTACCAAAAGGCAAAAGGCCTGCTGTGGGGACGGAGGCTGGGATAAAATTAAAATTAAAATACGGACAACACACACATTATGACAAGAGAGACACCACAACATGACAACACAACATGACAACAACATGGTAGCAACACAACATGTGTACAGACAACAGCACAAAGGGCAAGAGGGTAGAGACAACAATACGTCACGCGAAGCAGCCACAACTGTCAGTAAGAGTGTCCATGATTGAGTCTTTGAATGAAGAGATGGAGATAAAACTGTCCCATTTGTGTGTTTTTTGCAGAGTTCCAGTCGCTAGCTGCAGCGAACTGAAAAGAGGAGCGACCCAGAGATGTGTGTGATTTAGGGACCTTCAACAGAATGTGACTGGCAGAACGGGTGTTGTATGTGGAGGATGAGGGCTGCAGTAGGTATCTCAGATATGGGGGGGTGAAGCCTAAGAGGGTGTTATAAATAAGCATCAACCAGTGGGTCTTGCGATGGGTATATAGGGCTTGCGAAAGTATTCATCCCCTTGGCATTTTTCCTTTTTTGTTGCCTTACAACCTGGAATTTAAATAGATTTTTTGGGGGATGTATCATTTGATTTACACAACATGCCTACCACTTTGAAGATGCAAAATATTTTTTGGGGGTGAAACAAACAAGAAATAAGACAAAAAACTGAACTTGAGCGTGCATAATTATTCACCCCCCAAATTCAATACTTTGTAGAGCCACCTTTTGCAGCAATTAGAGCTGCAAGTCTTTTGGGGTACGTCTCTATAAGCTTGGCACATCTAGCCACTGGTATTTTTGCCCATTCTTCAAGGCAAGACTGCTCCAGCTCCTTCAAGTTGGATGGGTTTCCGCTAGTGTACAGCAAATTTTATGTCATACCACAGATTCTCAACTGGATTGAGGTCTGGGCTTTGACTATGCCATTCCAAGATATTTAAATGTTTCCCTTTAAACCACTCGAGAGTTGCTTTAGCAGTATGCTTAGAGTCATTGTCATACTGGAAGGCGAACCTCCGTCCCAGTCTCAAATCTCTTGAAGACTGAATTTCCCTGTATTTAGCGCCATCCATCAATCCTTCAATTCAGACCAGTTTCCCAGTAACTGCCAATGAAAACATGGATGGTTTCTCTGGGTGATGAGAGGTGTTGGGTTTGCGCCGGACATAACGTTTTTATTGATGGCCAAAAAGCTACATTTTAGTCTCATCTGACCAGAGAACCTTCTTTCATGTTTGGGGAGTCTCCCAGATTCCTTTTGGTGAGCACCAAACGTGTTTGCTTATTTTTTTCTTTAAGCAATGTTTTTTTTCTGGCCACTCTTCTGTAAAGCCCAGCTCTGTGGAGTGTATGGTTTAAAGTGATCCTATGGACAGATACTCCCATCTCCGCTGTGGAGCTTTGCAGCTCCTTCAGAGTTATCTTTGGTCTCTTTGTTGCCTCTCTGATTAATGCCCTCCTGGCCTGGTCCGTGAGATTTGGTGGGTGGCCCTCTCTTGGCAGGTTTGTTGTGGTGCCATAATCTTACATTTTTTAATAATGGATTTAATGGTGCTCTGTGGAATGTTCAAAGTTCCAGATATTTTTTAGAACCCAACTCTGATCTGTACTTCTCCACAACTGTGTCAATGACCTGTTTGGAGCGCTCCTTGGTCTTCATGGTGCCACCTGCTTGGTGGTGCCCATTTCTTAGTGGTGTTGCAGACTCTGGGGCCTTTCAGAACAGGTCTATATATACTGAGATCATGTGACAGATCATGTGACACTTAAATCAATTCCACCTGTGTGCAATCTAACTAATTATGTGACTTCTGAAGGTAAATTGGTTGCACCAGATCTTATTTAGGGTCTTCATAGCAAAGGGGGTGAATACATATGCACGCACCACTTTTCCGTTTTAATTATAATTATATTTTCTGAAACAAATCATTTTTAAAATTTCACTTCACCAATTTGGACTATTTTGTGTATGTCCATTACATGAAATAAATTTTAAAATATCCATTAAAATTAAAGGTTGTAATGCAACAAAATAGGAAAAACCCCAAGGGGGATGAACACTTTTTCAAGGCACTGTACAGAGATGACCAGTTTGCAGAGGAGTATAGAGTGCAGTAATGTGTCCTATAAGGTGCATTGGTGGCAAATCTGATGGCCCGAATGGTAAAGAACATCTCGCCGCTCGAGGGCACCCTTACCTGCAATCTATAAATTGGTTCCTGTAATCAAGCATGGGTAGGATGGCCATCTGAATCAGGGTTAATTTGACAGCTCGGGTGAAAGAGGAGCGATAAAGATAGAGGAAACCAAGTCTAGATTTAACCTTAGGGGAGGTCAGTGTACCATCTAGCCATACTCCCAAGTACTTGTATGAGGTGACTACCTCAACCTCTAAACCCTCAGAGGGAGTAATCCCACCGTTGGGGAAAGGGGAATTCTTCTTACCAAACTTGTTGGACACCAAGAAAGCTTTGTTTGACACAAAATCCATATAAGACTGTATCATCTGCACATAAATGAATGAGAGAGCTTCCTACTGCCTGAGCTATGTTGTTGATGTAAATTGAGAAGAGCGTGGGACCTAGGATCGAGAATTGGGATACTCCCTTGGTGACAGGCAGTGGCTGAGACAGCAGATGTTCTGAATTTATACACTGCACTCTTTGAGAGAGGTAGTTAGCAAACCAGGCAAAAGACCCATCAGAGACACCAATACTCCTTATCTGGCCCACAAGAATGGAATGGTCTATCGTGTCAAAAGCTTTGGCCAAGTCAATAAAAATAGCAGCACAAAATTGCTTAGAATCAAGGGCAATGGTGACATCATTTAGGACCTTTTAAGGTTGCAGTGACACATCCATAACCTGAGTGGAAACCAGATTGCATACCATAGAGAATAGTATAGACATCAAGAAAGCCAGTCAGTTGATTATTGACAAGTTCTTCCAACACATTTGATAAACAGGGCAAAATAGAACTTGTCCGATAAGTTAGGATCAGCTTTATCTCCCCCTTAAAATACAGGACGCGGAGGCATGGCTGCCTTCCAAGCAATGGGAACCTCCCCTGAGAGGAAAGACAGGTTAATAAGGTCAGAGATAGTCTTGGCGATTATAGGGGCAGAAACCTTAAAGAAGAAAGGGTCTAAAATCTGACCCAGATGTTTTTTTGGAGTCAAATTTAAGGAGCTCCTTTAGCACCTCAGACTCAGTAACTGCCTGCAGGGAGAAACTTTGTAGCGGTGCAGGGAAAAAGGAGGGAGGAACATCAGGGACAGTCGCATTAGAAGGGGTGGGAGATGAGGAAATGTTGGATGGGCAAGTAGGCATAGCTGAGTCAAATATGAATCCTGACTTAATGAAGTAGTGATTAAAGATCTCAGCCTTGTGCTCCTTGTCAGTAACAACCACATCATCAACATTAAGGGACATGGGCTACTGTGAGGAGGAGGGTTAATTCTCCAGGTCTTCATCCGTTTTCCAGAACTTCTTGGGGTTAGACCCACAGAGAGAGAACTGCTCCTTAAAGTAACTAACTTTGGCCTTCCGGGTAGCCTAATTGCACTTGTTTCTAATTTGCCTGAATGAGAGCCAGTCAGCCTGAGTATGCATGTACCGAGCCTTTCGCCAAATGGAATTCTTGAGGTGGAGTAACTCTGCCAGATCACAGTCAAACCAGGGGCTATTATTAATTCTAATTTTCTTTATGGGGGAGTGTTAGTAAACAATACCACTGAAAATAAAATAAAAAGGAAGGTGCAAACGTCTTTGACAGAGGGGATCAAGCTGATTCTATACCAATTTACAGAGGCCATGTATGAAGGAAGGCTTGCTCATTCAAGTTTTTTAGCAAGCGTCTATGACAAGTCAGGACAGCTGGTTTCACTGAGCAGCCATTACGAACACAGGCTGTAAAACACTGATCACAAAGGTCATTACAGAAAACACCAGACTGATACACATCAGGATTATTTGTGAGGATAACATCTAGGAGTCTTTTCTGGGAGGTTGGAGTCATACCTTTTGGTATTGGTCATACTCTGACAAAGATTTAGGGAGTCCCATTGATTTAGGACTTGGTTAGGTGGTTTAAGCATGTCCAAGTTTAGGTCACCTAGCAGGACAAATTCAAACTTAGTGTAAGGGGCCAGAAGAGCGCTTTCGGGAATTTAGGGTACAGGCCGGTGCTGATGGTGGACGATAACACCCAGCAACAGTCAACAAAGAGCTAGTGGAAAGTGTAATGCTTAACCAGCTAATCAAATTGTTTGGGACAGACTTGGTGGAGACAACCGAGCGCGGAAGCTGTTCCTTGGTAAAGATTGCCACTCCACCACCTTCGGAAGATCTGTCTTGCCGAAAAAGGTTAGAACCAGAAAGGTTAACATCAGTGTTAAAAACACTTCTTAACTAAGTCTCAGTAATGACCAACACATCTGTTTAGGAGCTGTGAACCCACACTTTCAAGTGTTACATTTTAGGTAATAAGCTTCTAGTGTTAACACGCAGAAAACCCAGGCATTTACAAGAGCAGAAATCAGTGAAGCAGATATCAGAGCACAAGCCAGAATTAGGGCTAGCAACAGTAGATGGGCCAGGGTCTACATGCACATTTCCAGATATCATCAGCAGTAATACAATCTGTGCACGACAGAGGACAGGGAGAGCTCTGCAGTGTTGATTTATGACATTTTAATGGCCATTAGATGGGAACATGATCATATTGTACAGCAATTTCATCAGGTAACATGAATACAAAGCTGGCCAGAGGTGGTTGGAATAGGATGGGAGGCCAAAAGTCTGTGTAACGAATAGAGAGTCAGAGTCCTGAGTGTGGGAACAAACAGTCTGTCCCATGGTTGGGTAAACAAGCAAGTTCATAGTCAACAAAGCAAGCAGGAGTCATTTTCTATTTTTTTAATATATTTTTTACTTAACCAGGCAAGTCAGTTAAAAACAAATTCTTATTAACAAAGATGGCCTACCGTCATGAGGCAAATAGCATAAATCAACGACTTGGGGCTAGCCATTGTATATTCAGAGTTACTCGCCCCAACAGTGCGTGTATGCTGGAGGCGAGCGAAAGCTCGGGAGAGAGGGGGAGGGGTGGCGGGCCTACCTGTACTGGACAGGGGGAGACAGGCCAGGGCAGATGGTGAACAGATTGCCAGGTGGAATTCAAGCAGCAGTGCAGCAGGAAACGGGAGTAGGTGTCACACCACCTTGGGAGAAGCTTTTTTTCTGGAGGCAGAATCCATGTAGAAAATCCCAGCTAGCTAGTTAATGTAGCTAGCAAGTCTCTGCCCACCGTTTTTTTCCCACGTGGAAAAGGAGGTCATTAGCTAGATATCTCTTCGGTTTCAGTGAATGGTCTTTTACGACGCCCAAACAAAGTTGTCATGTGGCTGTTGTATTTCGGAGATTGCGAGGAGAATATCTTCTGATGTGATCAAAGCAACAATATTGTTTCTTATTGAGGTAATTTACAATTGAAGTGTCCTGGCTGAATATCAGTTCAAATTAGAGATGAATCCAGGGGGTACTGTATTGTAATGACGTCTGCATAGATGGAGGGGGCTTAAAAGGCCTCTGCTTTTGGGTGGGGGAGGCTGTGAAACTCTCCTGCCATTGTTGGGTTCAAGGGCTTTGACACTCTCACTTCACACATCAGTGCTAATTGATCTGATCTGTTCTGTCCTAGCAAGCTTGGTACCCTTAACTTAGCAGTCAGTCCTTATAAAGTCAAATATAACATAGTAATTTATTTTTCTTCTTGGCTTTAAAATTAGCTTCAGACTAGACATTACTCACTCACTTCCAGGTGGAATAGTGTTTTCAGGTTTCTGCTTATTTTGCTGGTTGTTGGTTTGCCAGAGCATTTGCTATATAGACCTTGAAAAAGGGTAATATCTCTGACTAGTCCCGGCCCGAACAGCCCTTCCAAAATGATGGTGATGATGATATGTTCCTTGATTGGTTTCTAGACTGTTTTGCAAACCTTATGCCTCATGGCTTTGTAACTACTACCTAGACTATGGATAACACACGCAAAGTACTTAAGTAAAAAATAATTTGAAGACCTACTTAAGTCATTTTGGGGGGGATCTTTACTTTACTATTTTTTATTTTTGCCAACTTTTACTTCACTACATTCCAAAAGAAAATAATGTACTTTTTACTCCATACATTTCCCTTACACCCAAAAAGTACATGTTACATTTTGACAATGGTCCAAATCACACACTTATCAAGAGAACATCCCTGGTCATCCCCTGCCTCTGATCTGACAGACCCACTAAACACAAATGCTGTGTTTTGAAATTATTTCTGTATGTTGGTGTGCCCATGGCTATCTGTCAATAAAAAATAGATAAAATTGTGCCATCTGGTTTGCTTAATATAAGGAATATGAAATCATTTGTACTGTTACTTTTGATACTTAGCAATTCCATTTACTTTTGATATTACGTAAATTATATTTAAAACAAAATACTTTTAGACTTACTCAAGTAGTATTTTACTGGGTGACTTTCACTTTTACTTGAGTCATTTTCTATTAAGATATCATTACTTTTACTCAAGTATGACAATCAAGTACTTTTTCCACCACTGAAGACACGGCACAATGTCAGAGAAGAGTCAGGTCAAAGTAATAATGGGACACTGCTGTATCACATTCTCCATTTAGAGACTACGTTTCTGAGCACCTTCACCCCAGTTGTTCAATAAAGTTAAAGATATTCAGCAGCACATGATCTTGGTAGTAACGGTCAGTGTAACCTGACGATCACGTGTCCCTCTTTTGCTTTTAATGGCCTTGCCCGTTTGAACAAACCACTAAACTACTAAAGGTCACTGAGATTGCCTAGATTTAAGCATTGCATTTAACTTGTTAAGCAATTGGTGGCCCGTCGATGAACCGGGAAGCCTTAATTGGGATTTTGCAGGTATTGATTGGTTAGTGGTGGGGCGTGGCCTGAGTTAAAGCATGATTAGGAGAAAGGTGTCTGCACCAGGTTACAGCCAATGGACTGAGCTGGGATCTCAATGTCATTCAGAAGGTTGAGGAGGCTTTAAACATGCATTGGGACGATGGGGACCTTACTTAGTGATGGAAAAATGTAGCACTTCCTATGTAAAAATGACATGTTGTCCAGTCCATGTTAAGTTAATCTATTGTACTCGACCTTAGCTTTGGCCTGCTTATGGATGCTGTGGTGTGGGTCTGAGGTGGATGTATTGTGGATTTGTATAGTTGTGGCCTTGTTCTCTACTGACAAAGCTTGTGGTGGATGTTGCAGTCCTGAGATCATCTGGGGCTCTCACAAAGACATTTCAAATATTTGTGGTAGTTCTATGAGGTTACTATGTGGCGTCATATTATAAATAATAAAAACACTTTTCAAAAACAGGGCATTCCACCCCTTTATCTCTATTTTCTCTCCTTCTCTCCCTTTATCACCTCCTCGTTCCCTTTATCGTTTCTCCACAGAGATGATGACCTCTATTGGTTTCTGATGGACACAGTCAGAGCGATGTAGCTGTATTTCACCATTATGAGCAACTCTGACAGAATTGTGCAGGCTCCTATAGGCTTCCCGTCCTCCTCGTCCAAAACGGCCAGAATCACCACTGAGCCCTGGATTTTACACGCCCTCACCCAACCTGCCTCGACGTGTCATTACAACCCAGTAATCTGATACGGGCAAAAGAAAGGTTCTTATCAGTGTCAGGCTGAGATATAGATATGGGCAGAGTAACAAATGGCCAAATGCACAGGCAGCAGAGCAGCCCATCAATAAAGCAATTTCTAGTGTCATAACAGCTGCGCTTTTCCTAAAGCCAACCTTTCAAAAACTTTTCCCTCTGCAAATTGCTGCAGCCCCACCATTAGAGTCCTGCCTTGTGAATTTAATGGATTCCGTACAAATAATATTCCACCATAATGGAAAAGGTTGAAGTCACTGAAGACAGATGAAGTCATAAACACGTATAATTGAGAATCAAAGACCGATAAATTTTAAACTGCAATCCATTTTCTCTTTTAAGATGATGATCTATGTCGTGGTTGTGGCTCGAAAATGGAAGAGATTATGGGGGGAAATTATAACAATAAATTTTCTAAACATACACCTTGATTATGCTTCGATTTTTTTGTTTGGGGGGGGTGGAGGAAGCTGGGATTGCTGAAAGCTTGCTGGCTAAATGACACCATAAAATAGGTTCCCTGCTCCTTTGTCTCTCGAGCACAGGCATGCCTGGAGGTGTGATTTTCTCCCTCTAAATGGGGGAAATGAATTGTGTAATTTATTGCAAACTCTAGCACAGTGAGATTAGATCAGCATATCCCATCAAAGGAACAATAATCAATCAGCTTCTAGTTAACAGCTTGAAACACATAAACCACAGCACCTAATGGCTTTCCAATCTAACAGATTGATAGACTTATCCGCTCCTAAGGGATGAATTAAGAAAATCGGGTCATTTCACAAAGGCACTGGCACTTTTGACAGGACCTTTTTCCCCCCTGCT
This sequence comes from Oncorhynchus nerka, assembly GCF_034236695.1. Lineage (NCBI taxonomy): Eukaryota > Metazoa > Chordata > Actinopteri > Salmoniformes > Salmonidae > Oncorhynchus > Oncorhynchus nerka. Next base: position 37,264,572 of record NC_088423.1, on the reverse strand, counting down.
CCCAGGCTTACTCCCCATCTGTAGTTTTAAACATAGAGATATGGGTAAATGAAAGGTGCTAGGAGTACATTTTTGAGACAGCACTCCAGGCCTGATTTGTTATTCAGATGAGCCGCGACTGGAAGTGTGTCAGATGTGGGGAATGGTTTCAATTTAATGGGCTGATTATCGCGGGTCATTTGGAACTGTGAAATCGAGGGAGCTATTCAAAGCCACTTAACAATATCTAAATGTGACCCAAGCGACCTATTCAACCGAGTGTGTAGTAAAAAAAAATAGGCCCCATTTGGTTCAGTTCTCTTTAGTCACACCAAGGATTTGTGTATTGATCGAGTGAAAAATCTGCCAGAAGACTGAACACTTCAAAATAGCAAACATTGTATGCAGCACTTAGCAAGCATGTAATTAGCCTTTTAGTCATTGTGAAGAACTTCTTGAGTCTTAGCAACTAGCTCATTATGCACAGTCAATTTGGTAACACTAGTGCACACACATTTGAAAATCTGACCAAAGTTAACTGACATAAAGACGTTCATAGTCATCTACTACAGTGCTTGTCTATGCAGGCCTTGACATAGAAAACCAATGAGACATGTACTCAATGAAACTATGTACCGAGGGCTAGATTCACTGGGGTGGATTATCTCTCTGTGACACTGCATAATGAAAGAGTATTTAGGATGTGATCACTTGGAGGATGGAAAGTGTTATTTTAGACAGAGCTGAGTAGTAGGGCCAGGACCGGAGTAGGTACCCACTCGAGACACTGACTCAGCAAACTGGATGCAGTCTATCACAGTGCCATCCGTTTTGTCACCAAAGCCCCATATACCACCCGCCACTGCAACCTGTATGCTCTAATCGGCTGGCCCTCGCTACATATTCGCCGCCAGACCCACTGGCTCCAGGTCATCTATAAGTATTTGCTAGGTAAAGCTCCACCTTATCTCAGCTCACTGGTCACGATAACAACACTCACCCGTAGCACGCGCTCCAGCAGGTATATCTCACTGGTCATCCCCAAAGCCAACACCCCCTTTGGCCGCCTTTCCTTCCAGTTCTCTGCTGCCAATGAGTGGAACGAATTGCAAAAATCGCTGAAGCTGGAGACTTATATTTCCCTCACTAACTTTAAACATCAGCTATCCGAGCAGCTAACCGATCGCTGAAGCTGTACATAGCCCATCTGTAAATAGTCCATCCAATCTACCTACCTCATCCCCATATTGTTTTTATTTACTTTTCTGCTCTTTTGCACACCAGTATTTTTACTTGCACATCATCATCTGCACATCTATCACTCCAGTGTTAATTTGCTAAATTGTAATTACTTGCTACTATGGCCTATGTATTGCCTTACCTCCTCACGCCATTTGAACACACTGTCTATAGACTTTCTTTTTTTTCTATTGTGTTATTGACTGTACGCTTGTTTATTCCATGTGTAACTCTGTGTTGTTGTTTGTGTCGCACTGCTTTGCTTAATCTTGGCCAGGTCGCAGTTGTAAATGAGAACTTGTTCTCAACTAGCCTACCTGTTTAAATAAAGGTGAAATAAAAAAATAAAAATTCCCTACAAAGAAAGGCTTAGGCCTTGCTGAGGCAGTGGCACATAACAGACACGCACTGCACTCCACGTTAAAATGGAACCAGATGTTCTTATCTGCTCTAATTCGAGAAGTGTTGGGGTCAATTACATTTGAACACAACTCTATGACACTCATATTTACACTACATGTCCAAAAGTATGTGGACACCTGTTCATCGAACATCTCATTCCAAAATCATGGGCATTAATATGGAGTTGGTCCCCCCTTTGCTGTTATAACAGGATCCACTCTTCTGGGAAACTTTCCACTAGATGTTGGAACATTGCTGCGGGGACTTGCTTCCATTCAGCCACAAGCATTAGCGAGGTCGGGGACTGATCTTGGGAGATTAGGCTCGCAGTCGGCGTTCCAATTCATCCCAAAGGTGTTTGATGGGTTTGAGGTCAGGGCTCTGTGCAGGTCAGTCAAGTTTTTCCAAAATGATCTCGACAAACATTTCTGTATAGACCTCGCTTTGTGTACGGGGGCATTGTCATGCTGAAAGAGGAAAGGGCCTTCCCTAAACTGTTGCTACAAAGTTGGAAACACAGAACTGTCTAGAATGTCATTGCATGCTGTAGCATTAAGATTTCCCTTCACTGGAACTAAGGGGGGCCTAGCACGAATTATGAAAAACAGCCCCAGACCATCATTCCATATCCACCAAACTTTACAGTGGGCACTATTTTAATTATTTTTAAATAATAAAAAATAAATAATTATTTAACCTTTATTTAACTAGGCAAGTCAGTTAAGAACAAATTCTTATTTACAATGACTGCCTACACTGGCCAAATCTGGACGACACTGGGCCAATTGTGCACAGCCCTATGGGACTCCCAATCACGGCCGGTTATGACAAAGCCCGAATTCCAAACTGGGTGTCTATAGTGAGGACTCAAGCATTGAGATGCAGTGCCTTAGATCACTGCGCCACTCGGGAGCCCTATGCATTCGGACAGGTAGTGTTCTCCTGGCATCCGCCAAACCCAGACTCGTTAGATGGTGGAGCGTGATTCATCACTCCAGAGAACATAGTTCCACTGCTCCAGAGTCCAATGGCGGCGAGCTTTACACCACTCCAGCCGACGCTTGGCATTGTGCATTGTGATCTTAGAATTGTGTGCGGCTGCTTGGCCATGGAAGCCCCAAAGAACAGTTCTTGTGCTGACGCTGCTTCCAGAGGCAGTTTGGTACTCGGTAGTGAGTGTTGCAACCGAGGACAGATGATTTTTACACGTTATGTGCTTCAGCACTCTGCGGTCCCATTCTGTGAGCTTGACGGCCTACCACTTCTGAGCCATTGTTGCTCATAGATGTTTCTACTTCACAATAACTGCACTCACTGTTGACCGGGGCAGCTCTAGCAGGGCAGAAATTTGACGAACTGACTTGATGGAAAGGTGGCATGCTATGATGGAGCTTTTCAGTAAGGCCATTTTACTGACAGTGTTTGTCTATGGAATGTGCATGGCCATCTGCTAAATTTTATAGCCGAATCCGCTAATTTGAAGGGGTATCCACTTACTTTTGTATAAATAGTGTTTATAGGGAGTACCAGTACCAATTCGATGTGTAGGTACTAGAGGTCGACCGATTATTCGGAATGGCCGATTACTTAGGGCCAATTTCAAGTTTTCATAACAATCAGTAATCGGCATTTTTGGACACCGATCATTACATTGCACTCCACGAGGAGACTGCGTGGCAGGCTGACTACCTGTTATGAGAGTGCAGCAAGGAGCCAAGGTAAGGTGCTAGCTAGCATTAAACGTATCTTATAAAAAACAGTCAATCTTAACATAATCACTAGTTAACTACACATGGTTGATGATATTACTAGTTTATCTAGCTTGTCCTGCATTGCATATAATCGATACGGTGCCTGTTAAAAAAAGCACTGTCGTTGCACCAATGTGTACCTAACCTTAAACATCAACGCCTTTCTTAAAATCAATTCACAAGTATATATTTTTAAACCTGCATATTTAGTTAATATTGCCTGCTAACATGAATTTCTTTTAACTAGGGAAATTGTGTCACTTCTCTTGCGTTCTGTGCAACAGAGTCAGGGTATATACAGCAGTTTGGGCTGCCTGGCTCGTTGGGAGCTGTGTGAAGACTATTTCTTCCTAACAAAGACAGGCAACTTCGCCAAACGGTGGATGATTTAACAAATCGCATTTGCGGAAAAAAAGCACAATCGTTGCACGAATGTACCTAACCATAAACATCAATGCCTTTCTTAAAAAATCAATACACAGAAGTATATTTTTTAAACCTGCATATTTAGTTAAAAGAAATCCAGGTTAGCAGGCAATATTCAACTAGGGAAATTGTGTCACTTGCACGCAGAGTCAGGGTATATGCAACAGTTTGGGCCGCCTGGCTCGTTGCGAACTAGTTTGCCAGAATTTTACGTAATTATGACATAACATTGAAGGTTGTGCAATGTAACAGGAATATTTAGACTTATGGATACCACCCGTTAGATAAAATACGGAACGGTTCCGTATTTCACTGAAAGAATAATAATTTTGTTTTTGAAATGATAGGTTCCATATTTTACCATATTAATGACCTAAAGCTCATATTTCTGTGTGTTATTATGTTATAATTAAGTAAGTCGCTCTGGATAAGAGCGTCTGCTAAATGACTTAAATGTAATGTAAATGTATGATGTGATAGAGCAGTCTGACTGAGCGGTGGTAGGCAGCAGCAGGCTCGTAAGCATTCATTCAAACAGCACTTAGTGCGTTTGTCAGCAGCTCTTCGCTGTGCTTCAAGCATTGAGCTGTTTATGACTTCCAGCCTATCAACTCCCGAGATTAGTGTAACAGAGGTGAAATTCTAGCTAGTTAGTGGGGTGCGCGCTAATAGCGTTTCAATTGGTGACGTCACTTGCTCTGAGACCTTGAAGTAGTTGTTCCTTGTTCTGCAAGGGCCGCAGCTTTTGTGGAGCGATGGGTAACGATGCTTCGAGGGTGGCTGTTGTCGATGTGTTCCTGGTTTGAGCCCAGGTAGAGGTGAGTAGAGGGACGGAAGCTATACTGTTACACTGGCAATACTAAAGTGCCTATAAGAACATCCAATAGTCAAAGGTATATGAAATACAAATGGTATAGAGAGAAATAGTCCTATAATTCCTATAATAACTACAACTAAAACTTCTTACCTGGGAATATTGAAGACTCATGTTAAAAGGAACCACCAGCTTTCATATATTCTCATGTTCTGAGCAAGGAACTTAAACATTAGCTTTTTTACATGGCACATATTGCACTTTTACTTTCTTCTCCAACACTTTGTTTTTGCATTATTTAAACCAAATTGAACATGTTTCATTATTTATTTGAGGCTAAATTGATTTTATTGCTGTTTTATATAAAGTTAATAATTAACATTTAACATTTAAGTCATTTAGCAGACGCTCTTATCCAGAGCGACTTACAAATTGGTGCTTTCACCTTATGACATCCAGTGGAACAGCCACTTTACAATAGTGCATCTAGGTCTTTTAAGGGGGGAGAAGGATTACTTTATCCTATCCTAGGTATTCCTTAAAGAGGTGGGGTTTCAGGTGTCTCCGGAAGGTGGTGATTGACTCCGCTGTCCTGGCGTCGTGAGGGAGTTTGTTCCACCATTGGGGGGCCAGAGCAGCGAACAGTTTTGACTGGGCTGAGCGGGAACTGTACTTCCTCAGTGGTAGGGAGGCGAGCAGGCCAGAGGTGGATGAACGCAGTGCCCTTGTTTGGGTGTAGGGCCTGATCAGAGCCTGGAGGTACTGAGGTGCCGTTCCCCTCACAGCTCCGTAGGCAAGCACCATGGTCTTGTAGCGGATGCGAGCTTCAACTGGAAGCCAGTGGAGAGAGCGGAGGAGCGGGGTGACGTGAGAGAACTTGGGAAGGTTGAACACCAGACGGGCTGCGGCGTTCTGGATGAGTTGTAGGGGTTTAATGGCACAGGCAGGGAGCCCAGCCAACAGCGAGTTGCAGTAATCCAGACGGGAGATGACAAGTGCCTGGATTAGGACCTGCGCCGCTTCCTGTGTGAGGCAGGGTCGTACTCTGCGGATGTTGTAGAGCATGAACCTACAGGAACGGGCCACCGCCTTGATGTTATTTGAGAACGACAGGGTGTTGTCCAGGATCACGCCAAGGTTCTTAGCGCTCTGGGACGAGGACACAATGGAGTTGTCAACCGTGATGGCGAGATCATGGAACGGGCAGTCCTTCCCGGGAGGAAGAGCAGCTCCGTCTTGCCGAGGTTCAGCTTGAGGTGATGATCCGTCATCCACACTGATATGTCTGCCAGACATGCAGAGATGCGATTCGCCACCTGGTCGTCAGAAGGGGAAAGGAGAAGATTAATTGTGTGTCGTCTGCATAGCAATGATAGGAGAGACCATGTGAGGTTATGACAGAGCCAAGTGACTTGGTGTATAGCGAGAATAGGAGAGGGCCTAGAACAGAGCCCTGGGGACACCAGTGGTGAGAGCACGTGGTGAGGAGACGGATTCTCGCCACGCCACCTGGTAGGAGCGACCTGTCAGGTAGGACGCAATCCAAGCGTGGGCCGCGCCGGGAGATGCCCAACTCGGAGAGGGTGGAGAGGAGGATCTGATGGTTCACAGTATCGAAGGCAGCCGATAGGTCTAGAAGGATGAGAGCAGAGGAGAGAGAGTTAGCTTTAGCAGTGCGGAGCGCCTCCGTGATACAGAGAAGAGCAGTCTCAGTTGAATGACTAGTCTTGAAACCTGACTGATTTGGATCAAGAAGGTCATTCTGAGAGAGATAGCGGGAGAGCTGGCCAAGGACGGCACGTTCAAGAGTTTTGGAGAGAAAAGAAAGAAGGGATACTGGTCTGTAGTTGTTGACATCGGAGGGATCGAGTGTAGGTTTTTTCAGAAGGGGTGCAACTCTCGCTCTCTTGAAGACGGGAGGGACGTAGCCAGCGGTCAGGGATGAGTTGATGAGCGAGGTGAGGTAAGGGAGAAGGTCACCGGAGATGGTCTGGAGAAGAGAGGAGGGGATAGGGTCAAGCGGGCAGGTTGTTGGGCGGCCGGCCGTCACAAGACGCGAGATGTCATCTGGAGAGAGAGGGGAGAAAGAGGTCAGAGCACAGGGTAGGGCAGTGTGAGCAGAACCAGCGGTGTCGTTTGACTTAGCAAACGAGGATCGGATGTCGTCGACCTTCTTTTCAAAATGGTTGACGAAGTCATCTGCAGAGAGGGAGGAGGGGGAGGGGGAGGAGGATTCAAGAGGGAGGAGAAGGTGGCAAAGAGCTTCCTAGGGTTAGAGGCAGATGCTTGGAATTTAGAGTGGTAGAAAGTGGCTTTAGCAGCAGAGACAGAGGAGGAAAATGTAGAGAGGAGGGAGTGAAAGGATGCCAGGTCCGCAGGGAGGCGAGTTTTCTTCCATTTCCGCTCGGCTGCCCGGAGCCCTGTTCTGTGAGCTCGCAATGAGTCGTCGAGCCACGGAGCGGGAGGGGAGGACCGAGCCGGCCTGGAGGATAGGGGACATAGAGAGTCAAAGGATGCAGAAAGGGAGGAGAGGAGGGTTGAGGAGGCAGAATCAGGAGATAGGTTGGAGAATGTTTGAGCAGAGGGAAGAGATGATAGGATGGAAGAGGAGAGAGTAGCGGGGGAGAGAGAGCGAAGGTTGGGACGGCGCGATACCATCCGAGTAGGGGCAGTGTGGGAAGTGTTGGATGAGAGCGAGAGGGAAAAGGATACAAGGTAGTGGTCGGAGACTTGGAGGGGAGTTGCAATGAGGTTAGTGGAGGAACAGCATCTAGTAAAGATGAGGTCGAGCGTATTGCCTGCCTTGTGAGTAGGGGGGGAAGGTGAGAGGGTGAGGTCAAAAGAGGAGAGGAGTGGAAAGAAGGAGGCAGAGAGGAATGAGTCAAAGGTAGACGTGGGGAGGTTAAAGTCGCCCAGAACTGTGAGAGGTGAGCCGTCCTCAGGAAAGAGGACGGCTCACAATTAACTTAATAAAAGTGTTCATTCAGTATTGTTGTAAGTGTCATAATTACCGATTAATCGGTATCATAATCAGTTGACCTCTAGTAGGTACGAGGTCATTTAGGTAACTATGTACTGTACACATAGGTAGGGGTAACGTGGCTAGGCAACAGGATATGTGTGAGTGTGTGTGGGTTTGGCGTCATTATGCCTGTGTGTGCATGTTATGTATGTGTGGGTGTATGGTGTGTGTGTGTGTGTGTTTTGTGTTGTCAGGGTAAGTATGTGGGAGTGACTGTGTAGAGTCCAGTGTGTGCGCATAGAGTCAGTGCAAGAAAAATGTCAATGCAGGTAGTCCGGGTAGCCATTTGATTAGCTATTTAGCGGCCTTGTTTAGAAGTCTTATGGCTTGGGGGTAGAAGCTGTTCAGGGTTCTGCTGGTTCCAGACTTGGTGCATTAGTACTGCTTGCCGTGCATTAGCAGAGAGAACAATCTATGGCTTGGCTGGCTAGAGTCTTTGACAAGATTTTGGACCTTCCTCTGACACTACCTGGTATAGAGATCCATCACAAAGTCCTCGTGGCAGCGGGGAAAATTAACCATTTAATTGTTAGAAATAACTATTCTGTCTCAGAAGTACCATAAATTGACCAAACACACACACACACACACCCTCGCGCACAGGTATACACACAGTAAGGACAATTGAACGCTCCATGTTGGCCCCAGCGTAACTGTCCCTCCCTCCCTCGCCCTCTCAGTTCATTAATATAAAAAAAATCATCTTTGGGAAAAGGCACTATAAAAACTGAATAACTTCATGAGAAGGAAAAATATGCTGTCTGTTTTAGGCTCCAAGTAGTGTGGGGGCGAAAACCATACATCCTGGTGCTTATCAATTTTCTGTTGTTTGTGTGCCTTTCACTTCCTCTCTCATTTATTTTCTCTTTCTTCTCTCTGAGTAGGTGTGCTATTATTGGCCTGTCTATTAACCAGTCAAAATGGAGCATTGATTATTTGTAAAAACACAAGTTCAAATAAGCATTGCACAAGAAGAACAGATGACGCCCTGCCTACCTGCACACACTTAGGAAAATGGGGGCAGTTATTAACCAATTGATTTTGTACGTCTTTCCCCCCTGGAAAGACCTTGACTGTAACGTTAACTCCTCTCTCCCTCCCACCACCATCACCATCACTAGCACCTAACTGTGTCCTCAATCTCCCCATGCCAGAGAGGAATCCATTCCCAGGCCCTAGAACGCAACTTTTCTGCCAGCAGTGTTATATATTTGGCTTTCCATTTCACATTAATAGCGAAAACATTTGTAACATTATTTTACAACCCCCCGACACCATTAGAGAAGCCTGTTGTCATTTGGATTATTAATGAAAAACTATTTTGTGCTTACTTACATTTCCCGCTTATTTTCCCCCAGTGCGACCTGCAGCAGATTCGGTTTACTTCGAAAGCCTTAAAGCCATTTCTTTATGTCTATGGGTCACTCCTCTCGATTGAGTTGGCATTGAAATGCTGCTGTGGGGGAGAGCTGTGTAGAGGAAGACAGATAGATGGAGGTTGCAGTAAGAAGAAGATAAGGGAGGGATGAAAAGGACACTTGGGACCATGGGAGCAGGACAGGAGCCACAGGATAGATAGAGTGAGAAAGTAGTGAGAGAGGGGGATGAAGGAAGGGTAAGATGAAGGCAATAAGAAAAATAAAGTAAAGAGGGGGTATTTTGAGAAGGCACAAAGAAGACAGGAGGATGGTCAACAGAGAGAGGTCAGAAAAGAGGGACAGGTTATGAAGAAAAATAATGTGAAATGAAGAAACAACTGACCAGAAAAGGAACAGGAAAATGATACAGAGAAATACAGCTACTATGACAAAATAAGAGTAGGACAACAGAGAGGGGTTTATACAATGGGGCACTGGAAATAATATGTCACATTTAAGATACAAAGATTACATGCTGAGGAAACACTGGGGTATATTTAAGATGACTTTCATATTCCAGTGACCAAAATGTTCAACTTGTCACTTTGACAGGATATTTGGTGTTTTATGAATGTATCATTGAAAAACTTTGGGTTTCATTCGTGTCCATATGAGAAAAAAACTGACAGCACAAACATATAAAAAATAAAGATCCTCAGCTTAACGATAGGGTCAGACAAAGCAGTCTATACACCCCCCTAGAGGAGGATGCATCCATACTCATTATCCTATACTGTACATGGTGAATCTGAATGCCCCCCTCACATACACACACTTGCTCAGGGTTTGGCTGTATTTTATGTGTTTATACAGTGACCATAGTAAATTATGGTGTGGCGTAGCAGGTTTGTCACTGACACAGGTAAATTACATAATTAATGAGTGCGTAGGGGAGCGGATAGGGGCCGGAGAGTTAGATTTTAAACATCTCTCCAGCTCACTGGCTTTAGGGAGGCCCAGCTGGACATAGCCAGGGGATCGATCAGAGGTCAGGGGTCAGTCAAGCCTCCTATTAGGCCGGACCGCTCCCATCATTGCCTGACTAACGATGCCTGCAGCAGCCTGGACTGGGGATGAGGCTGGGACTAGGGCTGGGGCTTGGACAGGGCTGAGTCTGGGACTAGGGCAGGGGCTGGGGCTGAGTCTGGGACTAGGGCAGGGGCTGAGGCTGGGGCTTAGCCTGGGTTAGGGTTGGGGCTTGGTCATAGCGTTAGAGCTAGTTATTCCAGGTTATGTGGTTGGTATGTAAAAAACTGCAAGGCCAATATGAATGTTGATGGTTTTTATATGGAAAGGTTTGATGTTTCAAAAATCAGAGCATGACAGCGTGTATAGGATAAGGCCCTTGGGCAAACTTCATGAGTCATTGGATAGAATAGAACAGAAACAGCAGGGGAGCATGGGAAATCATTTCCAGTCAAGATTGGCTTTAATCAATACACTCAAAGGGCAGAGCCCTCATTAATCTACAACTTCCCCCACATTAGGAACACTGTCTAATTCAGACTACTCTTTCTTTACCTAGCCTAACTCAATGACCACTCCACTCAAACCATTTAGTGATCCCCACAAAACTGTTAATTTAAAGTGTAGTTATCTTCTACCAGGAGGGTAAGTGAATAGGACATACATTGCAGGCTACACTAACCATAACGGTAACCTGTTTCATGTTACTTCCAAATGGTTATTTCCCTGAAGTAACACAACAATATGTCAAACTCTAAAAATCAAGGTACACCCATTTTTTAATCTTAATTTATCAGTGAAACACAGACTTTGCCCATTATATATGACCAAGAAACTAGGATTTGTGCGATGAATCCATTTAATCCAAAAAGGAGAACATCAGCCTCCTTCTGTTTTGAGCAGTGTAGCCGACATGTTGCAAGTTGCTGCTTCACATGTTACCAGAAACCAGCAGAGCATTAGTGTTTAAGGATGTGCCAGTGGATACACTATATTATCCTCCTATGGACAGGCTAATCCGTTACAACCCTTCTTGCGGGTGCGAGCGAAATGCTCGTATTAGGGCAACTGTGCATTCAGAGGCATCATTCAGGACAATGATCTATAGCCAAGGAGTGACAAGCTAGAAAAATGCCCCCACTTTTCAGGCTGTACAAATGACGTTTGGCCACGATAACTCACAACTGGACACTTCATTTAACGTCAGGAACGAGCTGGCCAGTCAAAAGCTATTATACCATCTTCTTTATTTGTGGCCCGTGGTTTTGGTAGTCAGGCTCTCAAATAAATACTGCTAAAATGCCACTTCAGTCCAAAATATTGTCAAATTCTTTCTCTGACTTGTCTGGATCCGGATGGCAACCTGTTTCTGATGTTAGAAACCTTTAAGAGTCATGTGGTCAGGCACCAGAACATCAGTCAGTCCCAAACAACATCACAAGTAATAGGATATGCAAAAGAATAGATGTGGCCAGTAGTGGTTCCCTGAGGCTCCGTCCTCACCAAAGCCCAATAGTCAAATGAATTGATTACGAACTTATCATTGAATAATCACTTGCCTATAAAGAAGAAATGGCTTTGAATATATTTAAATAATGATAGTCTTTCAAGAGTAACTGTACAATGTGTCACTGGTGACAGTCTATTTGATTGTTTTCAGTATTTCATATTTCAGTCCTGTGAAAAATCAGACAGAGCCGAACTGGGCTATCACGGGTGTAGTGTAAATTATTCTAGTGGGGCCTTAAATGCCGTAATAAGGCAGTCACAGGAACATTCCGACTTCAGACTTCTTAAGGTGACAACGGCTTTATTGCGCGTCGCCTCATAAAGTCACATCAATGCTGTTCACCACTATTATAAAATGTCTGTTTAACATGCGTCTGTGTCGCTGTGTCTGTGATGGGTGTTATAGGTTTAAAGGCCTCAACAATTCCTGTTGAAACACAAAAGGAGAAGAAATATGAAGTCTCAGGATGACATGATACATAATATTGTATAAAGGATCAATTGCTGTGTGTTAAGATGAGACAAAAAATAAGCCCTTTTACTGTCATAGAAGTGTCACATTTCTCTTTTTGCTCATTACCCCTCCCAAAGCCTTGGCAGCCTTGGTCAATACAATGTTTGTCTGTCCACTGAGTTGCTACATCTATTAGAAGATGAAAGTTTGTCTTTGGAGAAAAGACAATTTAGTAAAGACTGTGGTGAGAGAATTCTCTATAATCAAGGAAATTATTGAAGAAAATGGGGGTTTTGATGTGCTTATATTAAATCTAATCCGTCCTTTGTGCAGATATAGACTGCTCCAAACCTTACCAATCGGGGGCTTCACAGTAGCTTTGTGAAAGGCCACTTGTTTTGTTCTCTGTATAATTGGGGGGTGTCTCATTGCTGCGTTAAAAAAAGAAGCGGGTGGAGGGAGGGCCAGCCTTGTTTGCCAATGTAAAGTGTGATCCAGATAATAACATTCTCATTAAAGGCGGCAATTACATGAATTACAGTGGCGCGAGGCACGGCTGCAAGGAAATTAAGTGGTGAAGGAAAAGAAAAGCTTAATATATACTTCCTTTATCCTATTCCCCATCTCTCCAGCCTTTTTCAAATGTTCCACGCAGAGCGAGGGATCTCAAGAAAGGCATAGTCTCGCTACTAAAAGAATAAATCCCGTCAAAGTCCCCCTTCACCTTTCTGCCATAGTGACGGCTCTGGCTATCGTTACTATGGCTGCACTTGTCATGGATTAAAAAGCCTTTCTTTGAGGCTAATGTCCAATGCAGCTTTTACAAGAGCCCAACATATGACTGAAGTCTTAGAAAACTGCTTAGGGGCCTTCTCAAATTAAATCCCAATTTATTTCAGGAGGAGGGAATTACTTGTTTCATGTTCTATAAAACCACAAACAGAACATAAACCGGGCCGTTGTGAAGAGAAGGAAGTCTTTTCATCCAGCCCTTTTAAATGTGAATTAGGGCAAGTGGATAACTCTTCAACGTCCTCAAAGGCAGGTGTTGTCCCTAGGCCTGTTTCACCCTGCCTATATGTGACAGACAGTAGACAAATTCAAAACAGAAACACAATTTGACATCATTTGACCAAATGTACTGATTTTGAATGTTCTTTTTTGCAAACTTCTATGACTATTGTGCTTTATAAAACACTAAACTATGTCAATTAGCATGTTAAAACAAAAAAGTTGATCATTTACCTAATCGACTAATTAGTAGCAGTGGCCTGACACACAATGCTTTAAGCTACGTTATCGGTTGTCGGCATACAGTTCATTCAATAAACTATACGTGTTCCTGGAGCATATGAAGTTATTCCCATTTAGTTTTCCAATGTTACTTTTCCAAAGTGCCTAGCCTAAGTATTAATGGCTGTAAATGTCAACTTAGGCATCAGTGTAGACCTGCTCTAAGCCTCATTAATACACAATGACCTTTACTATACAGCCTACACTACATCATAGTGGGCATATCATTAATTTGAAATGATCATGAATTTGGCTAATCATTCTCACTGTGAATAATTTTAGTAGGCCATGTGCAGTGCTAGGCCTAGTGGGCCTCTGTATATATAGCCTGCCTACCACTCCGCAAACTGGGCATGAAGGTGACTATTTCTGGAAACTAGTCCAAAATACACTTCTTACTTTAATTTTCAGGAATACGTTTATGAAAGTGCAACAATACGGGCTTGCACTCATTGTAGAAATGCTGCTGTAATGCATTCCTGGTAGTTTATTGATTGTTATCTTGCGCTGTCATGTATAATTTAAGTTAGATTGTTGGTGGAAGAAGGTGAGGACCAAAGCACAGCGTGGTACGTGTTCATGTTATTTATTAAATACACTGAATGACAAAAAACAACAAAGAGCGTGAACAACACGAACCAGTCCTGTAAGGTGAAATAACTACCCACAAACACAGGTGGAAACAGGCTACCTAAGTATGGTTCCCAATCAGAGACAACGATTGACAGCTGCCTCTGATTGGGAACCATACCAGGCCAAACACATAGAAATACAACACACAGAACAAAACATAGAATGAAAAACATAGAATGCCCACCCCAACTCACGCCCTGACCAAAGCAAAATAGAGACATAAAAAAGGAAGGTCAGGACGTGACACTCGCATTTGTAGCTTGTGTCAATGTGCCTAGTGCTTCTTTAAATTCATGCTTGGAACAAGTCATTAAAAAGTTTATTTTGACAAATAAAACACGGTTCAGTTTACAACATTTCTTCCTCAATTTACCAATTTTAGAGTCTGTGTGTTCGTCTTGAGAGCATGTGCCTGTCCCATGCACTACTTTACCTGTGTAATGCACTCACATTTTTTAGGTTAACATTTTTCAACTTCATATTCATAATCTCCAGCACCACTCAAACATCAACATTCAGTGAAAATGGCACATTTCTATGTTTTGTAGTAAAAAAAGATAGAGAAATATGTGTTTCCAATGATATTACCAACCAATTTAGTAAACAAATTGTAGGCAATGCCTACTCACAATTGGTCAAAATCACACGATGCATATCGATGATGTCATTGGAAACACTTATCTTCCTCTATATTTTTATTGACGTTGGGGTGGTGATGGAGATGATAAATATGAAGTTGAAAAATTGTGTAGTTTCCCTTTAATTCATTCTGAAATGTCAGTAACATAGTATTACGTTTAGTCTTTTGTACAAATTAAAAACCAATTACCATTATTTGTTTATTTAAAATTAATATTTATTGTAGACCTATCTCATTCTGAGGTGTATTTTTGTTTCATGTGTGGATCCACCTTGTAATTGATAGACTATATTCTATTGGACTACTGTTTCAGGCCATTTACTCATGTTAGTCGAGAACGCTGGTTTTGTAGGCCTATAAAAAACATGCTGTTGATTTAGCTCTCAGGTATTAGTATATTAATACCTAGGCCTACCTAATAATAGTATGAGTATAGACTAAGCTGTCTGTTTTTTGTTGTTGCAGTTTTTGCAGTGTTTAAGCATTTTGCTCTATCCATTAGGTTGCTAGAGTAAGTAGCCTGGCAATAAACAAGTATGCAAAATCCTACTACACCGGCTCTGATGCTCGTCGGATGTGGCAGGGCTTGCAAACTATCGCGGGTTACAAAGGGAAACCCAGCCTCGAGCTAAATGCCTTCTATGCACGCTTCGAGGCAAGCAACACTGAACCATGCATGAGAGCACCAGTTGTTCTGGATGACTGTGTGATCACACTCTCCATAGCCGATGTGAGTAAGACCTTTAAACAGGTTAACATTCACAAGGCCGCAGGGACAGACACATTAGCAGTACGTGTACTCAGAGCATGCACAGATCAGCTGGCAAGTGTCTTCACTGATATTTCCAACCTCTCCCTGACCCAGTCTCTACCTACATGTTTCAAGCACACCACCATAGTCCCTGTGCCCAAGAACGCCAAGGTAACCTATCTAATTGACTATCACTCCGTAGCACTCACATCTGTAGCCATGAAATACTTTAAAAGGCTGGTCATGGCTCACATCAACACCATCATCCCAGACACCCTGGACCCACTCCAATTCGCATACCACCCCAACAGATCTGCAGTGATGTAATCTCTATTGCACTCCACACTGCCCTTTCCCACCTGGACAAAAGGAACACCTATGTGAGAATGCTGTTCATTAACTACAGCTCAGCATTCAACACTATAGCGCCCTCCAAACTCATCACTAAGCAAAAGACCCTGGGACTGAACACCTCCCTCTGCAACTGGATCCTGGACTTCCTGATGGGCTGCCCCCAGGTGGTGAGGGTATGCAATAACACATCAGCCACACTGAGCCTCAACATGGGGGCCCCTCAAGGGTGCGTTCTTTGTCCCCTCCTGTACTCCCTGTTCACCAACGACTGCGTAGCCACGCATGACTCCAACACCATCATTAAGTTTGCAGACGACACAACAGTGGTAGCCTGATCACCGATGACGATGAGATGACAGTGTGGTGCCAGGACAACAACCTATCCATCAACATCAGCAAGGCAAAGGAGCTGGTTGTGGACTATAGGAAATGGAGGGCCAAGCATGCCCCCATTCACATCAACGGGGCTGTAGTGGAGCGGGTCGAGAGCTCAAAGTTCCTCAGTGTCCACATCACTAAGGACCAGTCATGGTCCAAACACAACAACACAGTCGTGAAGAGGGCAGGACAACGCCTCTTCTCCCTCAGGAGGCTGAAAAGATTTGGAAAGATTCACAAAGTTATACAGCTGGAACATTGAGAGCATCTTGACTGGCTGCATCACCGGTTGGTATGGCAACTGTTTGGCATCCGACCATAAGGTGCTAGAGGTGGTACTGTGTACGGCCCAGTACATCACTAGGGCCGAGCTCCCTGCCATCCAGGACCTGTATACCAGGCGTTGTCAGAGGAAGGCCCTAAAAGTTGTCAAAGACTCCAGCTACCCAAGCAATAGACTGTTCTCTCTGCTACCGCACAGCAACAGGTACCAGAGTGCCAAGTCTGGGAACTAAAAGGCTCCTAAACAGCTTCTACCACCAAGCCATAAGACTGCTGAACAGTTAATCAAATGGCTACCCTGACTATTTGCATTGACACCCTTCTTTTGCAATGACTCTCCTGCACTGGCTCTATGCAAACTCACTAGACTCTGCCCAGTCACTCACGTACACACACATGCATATTGATGCCACACACATACTGTACACACACTCACACATATACAGTACACAATTTCATACTCTTTCACACTCTTCACATACACTAATGCTACTCTGTTTATTATCTATCCTGATTGTCTAGTCACTTTTACCCTTACCTACATACAGTTGAAGTCGGAAGTTTACATACACCTTAGCCAAATACATTTAAACTCTGTTTTTCACAATTCCTGACATTTAATCCCAGTAAAAATGAATTGTTTTAAGTCAGTTAGGATCACCACTCTATTTTAAGAATGTGAAATGTCATGATAATAGTAGAGAGAATAAGAATTTATTTCAGCTTTCATTCCTTTCATCGCATACCCAGTGGATCAGAAGTTACATACACTCAATTAATATTTGGTAGCATTGCCCTTAAATTGTTTAACTTTGGTCAAACGTTTCAGGTAGCCTTCCACAAGCTTCCCACAATAAGTTGGGGGAATTTCGGCCCATTCCTCCTGACAGAGCTGGTGTATCTGAGTCAGCTTTGTAGGCCTCCTTGCTCGCACACGCTTTTACAGTTCTGCCCACAAATTCTCTATAGGATTGAGGTCAGGGCTTTGTGATGGCCACTCCAATACCTTGACGTTGTTGTCCTTAAGCCATTTTGCCACAACTTTGGAAGTATGCTTGGGGTCATTGTCCATTTGGAAGACCCATTTGTGACCAAGTTTTAACTTCCTGACTGATGTCTTGAGATGTTGCTTCAATATATCCACATAATTTTCCTCCTTATGATGCCATCTATTTTGTGAAGTGCACCAGTACCTCCTGCAGAAAAGCACACTCACAACATGATGCTGCCACCCCGTGCTTCATGGTTGGGATGGTGTTCTTCGGCTTGCAAGCTTCGCCCTTTTTCCTTCAAACATAACGATGGTCATTATGGCCATTTCTCCCCAAAAGTATGATATTTGTCCACATGTGCAGTTGCAAACTGTAGTCTGGCTTTTTTATGGCGGTTTTGGAGCAGTGGCTTCTTCCTTACTGAGCGGCCTTTCAGGTTATGTCGATATAGGACTCGTTTTACTGTGGATATATATACTTTTGTACCTGTTTCCTCCAGCAAAGGTCCTTTGTTGTTGTTCTTGGATTGATTTGCACTTTTCACACCAAAGTGCATTCATCTCTAGGAGACAGAATGCGTCTCCTTCCTGAGCGGTATAACGGCTGTGTGGTCCCATGGTGTTTATACTTGCGTACTATTGTTTGTACAGATGAACGTGGTACCTTCAGACGTTTGGAAATTGCTCCCAAGGATGAACCAGACTTGTGGAGGTCTACATTTTTTTTCTGAGGTCTTGGCTGATTTTTTTTGATTTTCCCATGATGTCAAGCAAACAGGCACTGAGTTTAAAGGTAGGCCTTGAAAAACATCCACAGGTACACCTCCAATTGACTCAAATGATGTCAATTAGCCTATCCGAAGCTTCTAAAGCCATGGCATCAATTTCTGGAATTTTCCAAGCTGTTTAAAGGCACAGTCAACTTAGTGTAGGTAAACTTCTTACCCACTGGAATTGTGATACTGTGAATTATAAGTGAAATTATCTGTCTGTAAACAGTTGTTGAAAAAATTACTTGTGTCATGCACAAAGTAGATGTCCTAACCGACTTGCCAAAACTATAGTTCGTTATTAAGAGATTTGTGGAGTGGTTGAAAAACATGTTTTAATGACTCCAGCCTAAGTGTATGTAAACTTCCGACTTCAACTGTATATTACCTCAACCCCTGCACATTGATTCGGTACTGGTACTCCATGTTTCTAGCTTCGTTATTGTTAGTTTATTGTGTTACTATTTCCTTGTTTTATTTGGTACATTTTTCTTACTTTTTAACTGTGCATTGTTGGGAAAGGGCCCGTAAGTAAGCATTTCACAGTAAAGTCTACACCTGTTGTATTCGGCACGCGACAAATACAATTTTGGATCCTTTTAGTACTGTCTTCTTGTCAACTAGAAAACCTTTTTGAAATGACCATTTCTTTTGACTTTGAATTACTGGACTGTGTATTTATAAATATCGTCATCACTTTTACACTGTGGGACTACAACACTGACTAAAATAAAAACAATTTTTGATCACACTACTAAGTCTGTTGTCCAATTTAAGTGCTGCCAGCCCAACTAACTATGCTGTCGGGTCTTCTTTCTAATAAGGCCTATCTGCAAAAACAATCCATGTGGAAGGCTTACAAAACTAAAATATTTCGGCCTGAACAAATGAAACCCCCTAAACACACAAAAATGTGCTTTGTCTTTTCCAACTGACAAATTATTGTCAGTGTGTGTAAATGATTTAAAGGCATCTGCCCCATTGGAAACCTGAGCATAATTAAATTGCAATAAAATAACATTAGTCTTGACAAGCTATTAGGTGATGTTATTGACTGCTCTCTGGGTCGTAGTTTAATCCAGTGAGCTGGACTGTCATGTCTGCCTTAGGCCCCAGCCCCTAGTCCCGTGGGACTGCTATTGTCAGCTGACATGGAGAAGCCTTGTTATCTTGGCAGTGAAACTCTGTGCAGGTCTATTAGCAGACTTATCATGTAGACATTTTGAATCTTAATATACCTGATGTCAACAATTGCCTTCACCAATATTTAGAGTGTAAGTTTATTTCAAGTTATAACCTTGTGTTCATGTTTATGTTATGAGTGGATGGATGCATGCTGGACACTGCTAATTTATGGACAAAATACACCATCTAGTGTACAGAAACTGAACTGGAATAAAAACAATTATTGAACTGACTGGATGTTCTCATCCACTGTATTTCTAAATCTGCTCATGATAGTGCTGCTAGAGACAGACTTCAGATTTCATTGTAAAGATTTTATTCTGAGTGGTCCTTGGTTCAACTTGAACAGTTCATGCCACCATGCCTCGCTGTTAGACCGTGTACATTACTTGCTGTACTGCTCTTGTAACATCACAAGGCAATGTGGCACTGAAAAGGATACAATGGCCTCACTCAAACTGCTAGTTTATCACCCTCTTCTCAATGCTTCTCAATGGTTTTCCTACAACTTGACACAAATGGGGAAATATGATCTTCTCCAAATGTCTTAACTGTTCAATTATTGATAGTGATGAAACATAAATGAGTCAATCTAGCTATTTAAAGTAATGAAATTGCTGTTGCTCAAATGTAGCGCTTTGTAATTAAAGGTCTATGTTTGGAAGTGTGAGCGGTTTATGGGTACAAAATAGTCAACATTTTATATTTAGTGGACACTGACAAATTAAAGCAACAGTTTCCACAATTCAATTAAATAATAATGCAATGAATGCAGCATAATGCAATGTTAAGCCTGTCAAATTGGGTTAATTACAGGTGACTATTATTTGGCACTGACAGCAAAACAAAGTTTGGAAAGATCTAGTTGATTAGTGCAGTCTGCTTGTATTTAATAAGACCTTGAGAAATAATTAAACTCACCCTGCTGTACTACCACAGAGTTTTAAAAGTATCTTTGGTGGGCTACAACCACTGAGGTACACAGTATGTGAGCTACTACAGCAGTTATTTCCTAGGAACTGCTCTTCGCGCAATTATTGCACCTTGAGGCGGGACGAATTTCGCGGGTGCACTGGGTGAACTCTCACCTCCACAAATTGCTTCATTGTTTTGATTCAGATAACGTCGCTTGCTCTATATTGCACATTTATGTGATTAGAGACCAACCGACTGATTCTGTAGCACGCTTAGGTATTCGCCATAGGAACTCGATGCAGCCGTAGTTGAGTGATGCCTATGTAAACGGAACAGTTGTTTAGGTCGAAAGACAGTAGCCAGCTGGCTAACCTGAAGTTAGCAACAACAACATGAACGCTATTTCAACGGAACTGATCAGTCACTTGGACACTTGTCGTCACCGGTCAATTACTGAGTTTGCCACGAATAATCGTCTGTCTTTCACTAGCTGGCTAGAGACATATTAATACTGGCTAACAATTTGTTGACATTTTGAAAAGGTAAGTTGATTCGCTAGCTAGTAAGCTAGCTCCTTGGTTACCTGGCCAGCTGAGTGTTCCAGCAATCAATGGTGGAATCGATGTTCTGTCGATGACATTGTCTAGCTAAAAGGACCTGCTAAAGTTGACATTTAGCAAAAAAAAAATTGTCATTTAGCGGACTTACTTACAGTTATTGCATTCATCTTAAGATACTTAGCTACTGGTAGGTGGGACAATCACAGGCATAGAAAGTACAGAGCAAGAAGGGAGAGGAAGTTAAGTGCAAGTGTTGGTTCAGGAAATGTTTTTTTGGACGGGAGGTTTGACGTGAGGAGGTGGATTATTTAAGATGCTATTTGAAGAGGTTTTCTGGTGCTTTCGGGAGATGGGCAGGACACTGCTGTCCTAGTTTCAGGGTAGGGCTGGGCGATATGGCCTAAAAATCATATCGATTTTTAAAAAACTTAACGATGTATCTAGATTTTCAGTTTTTGACTTCTCAAAATAAGTATTGTACAATTAAAGGTCACATATACTGCATTTCAAACAGTCAGCAATAATCTAATGAATTCAGGACTTGTGAAGTTATACCCAGGCCAAATATAATCCATAACCATTAATAATTTTATTATTTTATCAAAATAGTTTAACCGCTATTTTTGTTATTGTTGCAATAATCACTGATCTGGCATTGAAGTCTGTCTATGAAAATGACATTTTTTATTACAAATTCAACTATAACCATGCATAATGCACATTCAACTTCTTGTACCTGGTTAAATAAAGGTGAAATAAAATAAAAAAAAACAGGCATTAGGGACTGCAGTGGTGAGAGCAAATCACATGTTATTTGTCACATGCACCGAATACAACAGATGTAGACATTACAGTGAAATGCTTACTTACAAGCCCTTAACCATGCTTTAAGAAAAAAAAAGTGTTAAATAAGAGATCAGTAGAAAATATAAAAGTAACAAATAATTAAACAGCAACAGTAAAATAACAAGCAAGGCTATATACAAGGTGTACCGGTTCTGAGTCAATGTGCGGGGGCACAGGTTAGTTGAGGTAATATGTACAGTCATGGCCAAAAGTTTTGAGAATGACACACATTAATTTCCACAAAGTTTGCTACTTCAGTGTCTTTAGATATTTTTTGTCAGATGTTACTATGGATTACTGAAGTATAATTACAAGCATTTCATAAGTGTCAAAGGCTTTTATTGACAATTACATGAAGTCGATGCAAATAGTCAATATTTGCAGTGTTGACCCTTCTTTTTCAAGACCTCTGCAATCCCCCCTGCGTGCTGTCAATTAGCTTCTGGGTCACATCCTGACTGATGGCAGCCCATTATTGCATAATCAATGCTTGGAATTTGTCAGAATTTGTTTTTGTATGTCCACCCGCCTCTTGAGGATTGACCACAAGTTCTCAATGGGATTAAAATCTGGGGAGTTTCCTGGCCATGGACCCAAAATATCTATGTTTTGTTCCTCGAGCCACTTAGTTATCACTTTCGTCTTATGGCAAGGTGCTCCATCATGCTGGAAAAGGCATTGTTCATCACCAAACTGTTCCTGGATGGTTGGGAGAAGTTGCTCTCGGAGGATGTAATGGTACCATTCTTTATTCATGTCTGTGTTCGTAGGCAAAATTGTGAGTGAGCCACTCCCTTGGCTGAGAAGCAACCCCACACATGAATGGTCTCCGGATGCTTTACTGTTGGCATGACACAGGACTGATGGTAGTGCTCACCTTGTCTTCTCCGGGCAAGCTTTTTTCCGGATGCCCCAAACAATTGGAAAGGGGATTCAGAGAAAATGACTTTACCCCAGTCCTCAGCAGTCCAATCCCTGTACCTTTTGCAGAATATCAGTCTGTCCCTAATGTTTTTCCTGGAGAGAAGTGGCTTCTTTGCTGCCCTTCTTTACACTAGGCCATCCTCCTAAAGTCTTCGCCTCACTGTGCGTGCAGATGCACTCACACCTGCCTGCTGCCATTCCTGAGCAAGCTCTGTACTGTTGGTGCCCCAATCCCACAGCTAAATCAACTTTAGATGTTCCTGGCGCTTGCTGGACTTTTTTGGGCACCCTGAAGCCTTCCTCACAATAATTGAACTGCTCTCCTTGAAGTTCTTGATGATCTGATAAATGGTTGATTTAGGTGCAATCTTACTGGCAGCAATATCCTTGCCTGTGAAGCCCTTTTTGTGCAAAGCAATGATGACGGCAAGTGTTTCCTTGCAGGTAACCATGATTGACAGAGGAAGAACAATGATTCCAAGCATCACCCTCCTTTTGAAGCTTCCAGTCTGTTATTCGAACTCAATCAGCATGACAGAGTGATCTCCATCCTTGTCCTCGTCAACACTCACACCTGTGTTAACGAGAGAATCACTGACATGTTGTCAGCTGGTCCTTTTGTGACAGGGCTGAAATGCATTGGAAATGTTTTTTTGGGGATTCAGTTCACTTTGCAATTAATTGCAATTCATCTGATCACTCTTTATAACATTCTGGAGTATATGAAAAATTGCCATCATACAAACTTTCACTTTGTGAAAATTAATATTTGTCATTCTCAACTTTTGGCCACGACTGTACGTAGAGTAGGTAGAGTATGTAGGTAGAGTTAAGAGGCAGGGGAGGGCTTGGTGTAAACCATAGAGAAAGAGGTGAAGCAAGAGGTTTCACTCTTGCTAAAATCTTTTTGCAAACAACTGCCGTTTTGACTACTACCCCAAAACGTTAGAGCGTACGGAGTCTTCATCTACTTCTCTACTATTCATATCTGTTTGCGGAACCAAAATATTCACTACGGATCTTACTGTACAGCTGCATTACCATTTTCTTCCAACTTCCCCTACTTCTCTGTTTGTCAAATCCGAAAACGGATTAGGAATAGCATCTACCAATCTGTAGATAGAGCTGTTTTAGTAACCCATCAACTGCACTCTTTATAGCTGCGGTAAATCATGTCAGAAGCTAGCAGATTAATTATTTACCAACAAGAGCTGCAAATTCCAATAAAACTACATGTTTTAAAGTTCACTTTCTTTGCTTTGTCTAATAACACTATCAAGAATCTAGCAAAGCCATTTTGTGGGCCAGAGTGCAGTATTTAGTTAATATTAAAGCACAAACTTACTGTGCGTTAGCATGTTTCTCACACTTTCTTTAGCCAAAAGGCAGCAGTGTTGCCATGCAATGTTAGTTTTCCTGTCTCTTAAAATAAGGTTGGGCTGTACCCCTCTGATTGGAAAGAGCAGATTTGGAATAGTTTCTACCAATAGAAAGTTACCGCTGTTTGCCAGAGTTTTTAGAGTGACAAAAAGTGGCATGCTGACGTCATACAGCAGTTGTGTGGTTGTGGTCAGGAGTTGTGTAGTTGTGATCAAACGGTGTTTGGGTCTTTTGAGTGTCAAAAAAGATACACATCAAATAACACTATTTGACATGTTTTAATAGGCTTGTTGACCAATCAGGACCTGAATATGACTGCACGTCACAATAATTCAATGCATTGATACATTTTTTATGTAGTTATTACACATTGATTACACTATCACTCGTATTTCATGTCACAACTATCCTATGATGCTGGTAAAGTTGTCTTGTGCACCTACAGTGCTGGTCATAAAAAAAAAAGCTAGCTAGCTCATGGATGCAAATAGCGTTCTTCCCTAAAAACATAGCAAAACAACATCTGTTCTGACCACAACCACACAACTTCTGACCACAACCACACAACTCTGACCACATGTAGTGAACACAACCACACAACCTTTTACCGCAACCACACTACTGCTGACGACATCTAGTAATCACAGCCACACAACTTCTGACCACTCATCTAGTGACCACAACCACACAACTACTGACATCAACCACACAACTTCTGAGCATAACCACACAACTGCTGACCTCCCATCTACTGACCACAACCACACAACTGCTGACCACAACCACACAACTGCTGACCACAACCACACAACTGCTGACCACAACCACACAATGGCTTACCACATTTATTGACCACAACCACATAACCACTTACCGCATCTATTGACCACAACCACACAACTTCTGACAGCAACCATACAACTGCTGACCACATCTAATGGTCACAAAACACAACTTCTGACCACAACCGCACAACTTTTTACCGCAACCACACTACTGCTGACGACATCTAGTGACCACAGCCACACAACTTCTGTCCACAACCACACAACTACTGACCACTCATCTAGTGACCACAACTTACCGCAACCACACAACTGCTGACCACATCTAGTGACCACAACCACACAACTACTGATCAATCAACTGCTGACCACAACCACACAACTACTGACCACATCTTCTGACCACAGCCACACATCTTCTGACCACAGCCACACATCTTCTGACCATTCATCTAGTGACCACAACTTACCACAACCACACAACTGCTGACCACATCTAGTGACCACAACCAGACATCTAGTTACTACAACCACACAGCTTCTGACCTCATCTACTGACCACAACCACACAACCTCTGACTACAACTACTGACACACAGAACCACACAACTTCTGACCACATCTAGTGATCACAACTTCTGACCACAATCACAAAGCTGCTTACCACAACTACTGACAGAAACCACACAACAACTGAACACAACCACACAACTCCTGACCACACAACTCCTGATCACAACCACACAACTCCTGATCACAACCACACAACTCCTGATCACAACCACACAACTCCTAATCACAACTACACAACTCCTGACCACAACTCATCTATTGACCTTTAACCACACAACTGCTGACCACATCTAGTGACCACAACCACACAACTACTGATCACTCAACTGCTGACCACCACACAACTGCTGACCACAACTGCTGACCACAACCACACAACTGCTGACCACAACTGCTGACCACAACCACACAACTGCTGACCACAACCACACAACTGCTGACCTCATCTACTGACTACAACCACACAACTTCTGACCACATCTTGTGACCACAACCACGCAACTTCTGACCACAATCACAAAGCTGCTTACCACATCTAGTGACCACAACCACACAACTTCTGACCACAATCACAAAGCTGCTTACCACAACTACTGACAACAACAGACCACGGCCACACAACTTCTGACCACATATAGTGAACACAACCACATAACTATGGACGACAACCACACAACTCCTGACCACAACTACTGACCACTCATCTAGTGACCACAACCACACAACTTCTGACCACATCTAGTGACCACAACCACACAAATACTGATCACTCAACTGCTGACCACAACCACACAACTACTGACAACAACCACACAACTTCTGACCACAATCACAAAGCTGCTTACCACAGCTACTGACAGCAACTACTGACCACAACCACACAACTTCTGACCACATCTAGTGAACACAACCACACATCTACAGACCACAACCACACATCTACAGACCACAACCACACAACTACCATGTTGTCTCACCAACTTTTGACCACAACTACTGACCGCTACTACCGACTATCGATGGGAATTTAAAAGGATTTCACTATTAAAATAATATAATTGAAATTCAACTTTTTAAACTTATTTCACTACCACAAAAATACGAAAGAGCTTTAGCAAGCCCCACAACTTTTAAAGTTACAATCTCGTTGTATACAGGTTCACACAGCATAGAAGAGCAAAGGAGATGAGACCGATTTACAGGCATTTAGAATATTGCGCAAAAACATACATTCTAATTCATTATATATCGCCCAACCATACTTGAGGGGGAAGCTGGTTCCACCATTGGGGAGCCAGGACAGAGAAGAGCTTGAACTGGGATGAGCGGGAGCTGCCCTCCAGGGAGAGCCAAGAGACTAGAAGTGGTAGAACGGAGTGCTCGGGTTGGGGTGTAGGGTTTGAGCATAGCCTGAAGGTAGGGAGGGGCAGTTCCTCTTGCTGCTCCTTAGGCAACCACCATGGCCTTGTAGTGGATGCGAGCTTCGACTGGAAGCCAGTGGAGTGTGCGGAGGAGTGGGGTGACGAGAGAACATGAGAAGCTTGAAAAACAGGCAAGCTGCAACATTCTGGAAAAGTTGTAGGGGTTTGATGGCACAAGCGGGGAGCCCAGCCAAAAGCGAGTTGCAATAGTCCAGACGGGAGATGACAATTGCTTGGATTAGGACCTGCACAGCTTCCTCTGTGAGGTAGGGCCGTACTCTACAGATGTTGTAGAGCATGAACCTGCAGGAGCGAGTCACTACTTTGATGTTTGCAGAGAATGACACAGTGTTGTCCAGGGTCACGCCAAGGTTCTTTGCACTCTGGGAGGGTGACACTGTGGACTTGTCAAATGTGATGGAGAGGTCTTTGAGCAGGCATATCTTCCCCGGAGGAAGAGCAACTCCATTTTGTTGAGCTTGAGGTGGTGGGCCAAAGAGCCATCGTCAGGAAATTAGTTTATCAAGGTGTCAAGCTCATTGAGGAACTCGCCAAGGGCACCTAGTGGGCGATAGATGACAAGCTTGAGTGGACAAGTGACAGTGACCGCATTGAATTAAAATGAATAGATGGACAGGTGAGAGAGGGAAAGGTTGAGAGTATCTCTAGTTAGGAGAAATGAGTAGCCATGTTCCACCACTCCAATGACCAGATGCTCTTGGACTATGAGAGAGAACTAGTCAGATGAAGAGAGAGCAACTGGAGTAGCAGTGTTCTAGGGTGATCCATGTCTTGTCAAAAAGTTTACGACCTGAAGGGCAGCATAGACTGAAATTAACTCTGCGTTCTAAATCACAAGTTATGTCAATGTATTGTCATGTTGTTTTTCGCTTATCTGTCTGCCTATTGACACTGTCATCATCGTGCTGTTATGGATACAGTTGATTTATTGCACCTGAAAGCATCTCTACCTTCCAATGGGCGAGGAAAAGCCAGAGACGTTGGACTTTGTCAAAGACTTCCAAGAGTATCTCAGCCAGCAGACTCAACATGTGAACATGATCTCGGGCTCCGTCAGTGGAGTCAAAGAGATGGACGACCTACCAGCAGGTAAGCCTAGCCCAGTTTAGACCCGAGGGAAACTCGGGTCTGGTTTAAACTTTTACCCACCTTGCAAGTTATTTGCCGACCGTTCCTGTTTGCTACACTTTTCCCGCTTCCTAAACTATATCCGTCATTTGTAGACTGTTCTGATTAGGAGGTCGTCGTTTGCATTGCGGAGCGGTGTCCAGGAAATAATTTAAATCCAATTGTTAGATGCTACTACCCCCGACAAATCAAAACCAAACATGGATTCCATGTTGTGTTCTCGCCTGTCTTTCACTCCTGTTCTGTTTACCTATTCCGGCTTGCAATATGGGCACCATGCTGCCCTAGACGTAGCTTGAAGACCCCACGTTGAATTGTACGTTGGGCAGAAATTTGCATCATGAAAGTTTCCTTTCACGACTTCTACAAGCCAGAATGTTGAATGAAATAATTTTTCAACTTACTTTACCAGTTGTCCATGTGGTTGGTCCTTTTTATAGGTAGGAATGTGAAACAATATATCCACAGGAATGTATAATTCAACTTTTCAATGTGCTGGTAGTGCATTGAGATTTCTATCACATGAAGCATGCGCTTAAGACGAAAATACATGTACGAAGTGCATGCATACTTGGCGAGCTCGTGCGAGTGTTTACGTGGTTCTGCGCATGCTTCAGGTGATGAAAACCCGAAAGAACTGCCAGCGCTTTGAAAAATGTATTTAATTATACTTTCCTGTTGATATGTTGTCTCAACCTGCAAAAGGACCAACTGTACAAACAACCGGTAAAGTAAGTTCAAATATACTTTTTTTTTACATTCGGTTTTGTAGAGCTTGTGAGAGGAAATGTATGGCATTAATCTCAGACTGTGAACCAGAGGTAACACAGTCTGATTGTCTGGCAACCCCAGACCGGAAGCAGAGGAAATTTGTGTGTGCAAAGTGAGAACGAAATAACATTTCCATATTTAATAGTTTATTGTTCACTGCTTGGCGACGCAAACGGTGCACTCCAATCAGTAGCTCCGGATGTTGGACACATGCTGTTAAGCAGGTACAGCCATTTGACTATGAGTTCTCTCGAACGCAGTCGCTATGGAATGCCCTTAGACCTCATTTCAATTAAATAATTAATAAGAGGTCTAATATTGGGCTACAGGTAGGCCTTACTATGGCATCAACACAAACCACCATTTTGACTGTCAACTGACTCTTGCCCTTGTCCTGATTCAAACAGTTTTATCCAGACTGTTTCATGCATGATTCTGTTATCATTCTAAAAACCATTAATGCAAGTGGAGTGTAATGATTAGAAAGTGTGTGCCCTCAGGCCTGGAGGGAAGCAAAAGTTATTCCCCTACCTAAGAACAGTAAAGCCCCCTTTACTGGCTCAAATAGCCGACCAATAACCCTGTTACCAACCCGCAGTAAACTTTTGGGAAAAATTGTGTTTGACCAGATACAATACTATTTTACAGTAAACAAATTGACAACAGACTTTCAGCAAGCTTATAGGGAAGGACATTCAACAAGCACAGCACTTACACAAATGACTGATGATTGGCTGAGAGAAATTGATGATGAAAAGATTGGGGGAGCTGTTTTGTTAGATTTCGATAATGTCAAAAGCTGCATTGATCAAAGTCTGCTGCTGGCAAAACTTATGTGTTATGGCTTTACATCCCCTGCTATACTGTGGATAAAGAGTTACCTGTCTAACAGAACACAGATGGTGTTCATTTATTGGAAACCCCCCCAAAAACCAGGTAGAATCAGGAATTCCCCAGGGCAGCTGTCTAGACCCCTTACTTTTTTCAATCTTTACTAACGAGTAAAGCCAGTGTGTTTATGTATGCGGATGACTCAACACTATACATGTCAGCTACTACAGCAACTGAATGACTGCAACAGTTAACATAGAGCTACAGTTAATTTCAGAATGGGTGGCAAGGAATAAGTTAGTCCTAAATAAAAGCATTGTATTTGGGACCAATCATTCACTAAACCCTAAACCTCAACTGAATCGTGTAGTGAATAATGTGGAAATTGAGCAAGTTGAGGTGACTAAAGTAACCCTGGAATGTAAACTGTCATGGTCAAAATGTATTGATACAACAGTAGCTAGGATGGGGAGAAGTCTGTCCACAATAAAGTGCTGCTCTGCATTCTTAACAGCACTATCAACAAGGCAGGTCCTACAGGCTATAGTTTTGTCGCACCTGGACTACTGTTCTGTCGTGTGGTCAGGTGCCACAAAGAGAGACTTATGAAAATTGCAATTGTTTCAGAACAGGGTAGCACGGCTGGCCCTTGATGTATACAGAGAGGTAACATTAACAATATGCATGTCAATCTCTCCTGGTTCAAAGTGGAGGAGAGATTGACTTTGTCACTAATTGTATTTGTGAGAGGTGACATGTTGAATGCACCGAGCTGTCTGTTTGAACTACTGGCACACAGCTCGGGCACCCATGCATACCCCATAAGACATGCCACCAGAGGTCTCTTCAGAGTCCCCAAGTCTAAAACAGACAATATGAGGTGCAGAGTACTACATAGAGCCATGACTACATGGAACTCTATTCCACATCAAGTAACTCATGCAAGCAGTAAAATGTGATGTAAAAAACAGATAGAAATACACCTTTTGGAACAACGAGGACTGTGAAGCAACACAAACATAGGCACAGACACATGCATACAAACACACAATAACATACGCACTATACACACATACACATGGATTTTGTGTTGTAGATATGTGTTAGTAGAGTAGGGGCCTGAGGGCACACACTTAATATGTTGTGAATGTATTGTAATGTTTTAATAAATATATACCTGCCTTAATTTTGCTGGATCCATGGAAGAGCTGCCTTGGCAGCAGCAAATGGGGATCCATAATAAATACAAATATAGATATTTCTCTTGAACCTGTGTTGTGATTATTCCTGTACCTGTGCAGATTGCAGTCAGAATGGATTAGACCACCCCTCAGCGGATATGTCCCTTGATGACGGCTCAGGGATGCTGGTGGATGGCTTCGAGAGAACATATGACGGCAAACTCAAGTGTCGTTACTGTAACTATGCTACCAGAGGCACAGCACGACTCATTGAACATATCCGCATTCACACTGGTGAGCTTGAATAGAACTGATAACACCATGCAGATGCTACCAGATGAAGATCACTCGCTGAGCATTTTCTCTTATACAAAGCTTTCACCCTTTTCTTTTCATTAGGCCTAGTTAGTTAGTTATCACACAAAAAGAAAAAAACATGACATTTAAAATGTCCTAAGACTTTATTCTTCCTCTTTCCTCTGATCAAACACAGGAGAGAAACCCCACAGATGCCACCTGTGTCCTTTTGCCTCTGCCTATGAGCGCCACCTAGAGGCCCACATGCGCTCCCACACAGGAGAAAAGCCTTACAAGTGTGAGCTGTGCTCCTTCCGCTGCAGCGACCGCAGCAACCTTTCACACCACCGGCGCCGCCGCCACAAGCTCTTACCCATGAAAGGTGCTCGCTCTTCTCTCTCCCACAAGAAGATGCTGAGCGTCCTGCAGAAGAAGACCAGCCTGGGCTATGGTCGCCGGCTCCTCATCAACTTCAGCCCCCCCTCCATGGTGATGCACAAGGCTGAGCACCTGGACGACTACTCCCACGAACTGCCCCACCTGCGCCAGGAGACCTACGACGACCAGGGTGCTGGTGGAGATGGAAGCTCCAGGGACAATCACCACCATCACCACCACAACCTAGTCATGGAAAACCCCCTTAACCAGCTCTCCACCCTGGCTGGTCAACTGGCCAACCTGCCCTCTGAAGCTGAGGGCGAGACCCAACAGCCTCCCATATCTCCAGGTGCAGAGTCCTGTGTGGACGAGAAGCCCTTCCTCATCCAGCAGCCTCTCCCAGCCACCGCTTCTGCTGCTGCGTCAGCCAGCACTGCCCATGCTGCCTCCTCCCCCATCACCCCAGAGCCCAGGCCCCCACCACACAGCAACTGCAGCCCCGGGGCAGGTCCCTGCAGCGAGCACAGCGGGCGCACCAGTACCCCCAGCATCACCAATAGCCAGCCCAGCACACCAGTCCCGGGCCTGCCCTCGTTGCATCAAGACCCCCAGATGCTGCACCACTGCCAGCACTGTGACATCTACTTCCCTGACAACATCCTGTACACCATCCACATGGGCTGCCACGGCTACGAGAACCCCTTCCAGTGCAACATCTGTGGCCACAAGTGCAGGAGCAAATATGACTTTGCCTGTCATTTTGCCAGGGGGCAGCATAAGCAGTGACGAAGGACTGGAGATGATTGAAGGTGTTTTTATTTAATTCCATAATGGTGATTTTTATTTATTGCTGTTGATCTTTCTGAAATTGGACATGATGTAGCCTTTGCAAATTCTGTATATTGAATTTGATTTTACAGGAAAGAAAATAACATTTGACAGTGCCCATGTGTATGTAATGTGTAGGGATGGAGTGGTTTAGAGGTACAACTCACTTGACCGGTTGGATCGTTAAACATTCCTTATGTGGGTTTTTTAACATGAACACCATTTTTAGCCTTACTAACATACTGTAGTTATAGATGCTAACATTTTATGAGTGCTCATTTATCGGCTTTAACCGTAACCCACTAAACCATTTCAGAGTGCAACGACGGCACCATTCATGCCTCCCAACAGTGCCTACCATATTCACAATGACTTTACATTTGTACATTTGACATCTTTATTTTTTTTCTGTTTGTTTTCTTTAGATGCGGGTGTTATGTTGTCGTTTGATGGATTTGTAAACAGTGCCCTTCCTTCCTTAACCATCAGCTTTTTGCTAATTGGGTGTCGTGGAAGATAAAGCCTAACCTTATACATCGTGTTATATTGTGACATTTAAATGGAATATGTCATTGTGAGATCCAATACCTCTACTGTCAAAGCATTATCACCATATATTTTCTCTTTTGTCAATCCCGTTCAGTCCAGAATTGCCAAGTAGCACCAGAGATGCCATGTTTTAGCATACATGCCATGCCTTTTGGATTTCTTCTGTCCTTCTATAATCAAGGCATTGCATACTAGGGATCTGTGCTTTCTTAGATATTTATTGAGCATTGTAATCTACATTTCCCGGTCGGTTAGGTGTTGTGTCAATGAAGTTGAAATTATACTGTGATAAGTGAAGATTACTGCCTTAGCAGGGTTGTTTTGTATTGGATACTGTTGTGTCTGCATAGCAACATTTGTGGAGAACATGGTTACTGTTTCTAGGACTAATTGCATGTCACCATGCTTACAGGCTTCCAATGATTGAGGGGTTACGTAAAGGGGAAGAACTTGTAAGGGAGTTTGTTTAATGTGTTGTATCTTGATAGAGCAGGTGAATGTAGAAGCGTTTTGGCGATCATCATGTGCCCTTGGATGACAAATTGTTTTATGTGAGAGGAATATTAACACATTTCTAAGTAAAGTGTTTTCTAACAGAGCTTTTCTGTCCTTTGTCCTTTTTCTTGGTATCTATGAATTGACATTCAGTCAGAATTCAAAAGTTCACACATTTGATCTGTTTCAATGCTAGCACATGGAAAAAGATGTTCAGACACCAATAATTGTCTGTTGAATGCTTTTAATCATTTAGCCAAAGTAGGAGAGATACAAGATTATAGTGTACAGTAGCAGTGAATATTGGCTACTTTAATGCCTCAGGTGAAATTAATCAGAATTATAGTATTAATGATTAGAGTAGTTGGTTGAGGCTGGTCAGCTTAGTCTTAAGGTTCCACCTTAGCCTGGATCTCCTCCTTCTCAGCCACTTTCTCATCTGGCTTCTCCAGATCTGGGGAGGGAAAAGAAAGACCTGTTTTTGCATACATTTGTGTCTGCACAGTCTAAACCAGAGTGATAATATACATACCGGAACATGTTCAGAACAGTATTACAGAGTGCTCCACTGCTCCTAATTGTTTGAGTGTTTTCAACAGCCCAATGCAAACATTAGCAGCAAATTAGCCATACAAATTTGCGAACAGGTTAGGGTGTCCCACATCTGTCTAGTGAAATCATAACATCATAGCCCTACTAAGAGTTGACCTTTGAGCTGGATGGGGCCCAGGATCAGGGTGTGGCTCCCTTGGGAGGATCCCAGGTCCCTGGCCTTGCGTGTGCGGCAGCCTCGGCGGCAGCGGGAGTTGTAGTCAGAAGCTTGGCAGATGGTGACTTTACACTGCAGGTACACTGACTCATCGGCTCGCAGGAACTTGAAAGCCTGGAAGGTGAAGCGGGCGTAGCTACTGGTACCAGAGGTGTAGGAGTAGTAGGTGGGGTCCCTCCTACATCTGTGGGTGCATCAGAAACAAATGTTGTTTTTAATCAAGAGCCTATGAGTGTCCTTGAAGAATAAGCACCCCTTAAAAAATGTATAAACACAGATTTTCCTTCTCGGCAATATCTCTTGGCCCTACAATTTCTGCAGGTCAGATCAGCAGTGCCTGTTTCTTACCCGTTGCGCACCAGGTCGTATGATCTGGTTTGAAAGTCATGAGGTGAGGGAGAGGCCACACAGGTGTCCAGGAACAGATGTAGACTGCTGTCTGACCTCCTCAGGCGGACTTGGACGTACATGTTCTGGTTGAGGGTAATCTTGTATGGAGTCTGGGTTATCTCACTGTAGAAGTTGCTGTTTGTAAAGAAGGCCATGGTGCTGTTGAATCTGCCTGTGCCTGTTATGGTACCGTTACCTTCATCGTTGGTCTTGTACATAACCTGGACCATGGTGTCCTGCTCCATGCGACACTCCACGTGCAGCAGAAAATGAGACTGCCGCGTAATCTCGCCTGAGTCGGACCGGTAGGCACGGACGGCGTTGATGTACTCGACTCTCCCTTTCTCAAACTGTTTAGAGCGTGAAATAAAAAAAAAGTTATTGGACAAGAAACAGAAAATTATTGGAAAATGTGAATGATAGTTGATGTGACTATATCCAGTGTTTGCAGCACACTAGCTAGATCTCTATGTAGCTTTTTATATACTATTACGTAATCTGGTAATCACTTTGAGTTTGGTGAATTCATTTACCTTTCGCTGGGTACCACAGGTATTGATTGGGAAGCTGAACACCACCTGGTAGCTGTTGACCTGAGGTCTACAATGCTGGTCGTTCAGGTACAGATTGTTACCATCGTAGCCCATTGAGAGCAGGTAGGATCTCTGGATCACTATGTTCATGTTGTCTGAGGAGCAGTCCACTCGACCTGAAACACCACAACATAAATAAAACCAACCCGAGGCTCCGGAGCTATAATATCAATGTCAGAATAAATAAATGTTTAGTGTTTGATTAACGTCACCAAATTATCAATCAGACTACCTTGGTTTGATGCGAGGGAGCTGCTGAACATGGCCCTGAAGCCCCTGCTGACCACTGATTGGTCAGAGCGAAAGAGAACTGTCATGTAGTTAGAGGTGGAGTGGTAGGCAGCCAAAGAGGTGTCGTTGTTGAAGTCACAGATTGTGCCTAGCATTTGAGATTGCACAGACGATCCATCGTACACAGAGATGTAATCACAAGAGCAGCAGTTCTCCAACCTGAACCAACAAAGAGCATACACTTATAGAATATGTCTAAATGTGAACTCATAGTCAATACGGACGGTCCATTTCAAGATCTGTCTTCATGCACATTCAGAATGATAGAAATCCATCAGATAGTTGATCAAAGGGAAGTGTCAAGGTGAAGCATTTCAAAATCTTTTACATTAAGACGCAACCAACCAGGGTAATCAAGGGAACCATTTCTGAAGAGGAATCTTAACTCACTCCAGGTCAGTAAATGACATAAAGATCCTTTGGCCAGAGGGGGCCGATAGATGCCAGACACAGTAGGCGTTGTCATGGTAATATTCTGGATAGTATGGACTTGAGATGGACCCAGAGCCATGCAGGTTTCCTCCACAGGTGGGGTGAGTCCCTGAGACTGGGGAAGAGAAATTAAACTCTAAATCCATTTGGAATTCAAGAGTCAGACATCTTGTGACACCAAATGTGATTTCCTGTAGATAATCTTCAGGAAATCACATTTGTCATCAAGAAAGGTTCAGTTAGTTACGTTTGTGCAACACATTGATGTCTACTTGTATTGTTCTGTCATTATACAGCCTATTAGATCAAATCCCTTTTTAAATGGATGATGTGGGAAATATTAATACCTGTTGATTCTGGTGGGGTGGTGGGGCAGTACGCTATGTGAAGGAAAAAAATAGGAATTAACAACATCCAAACCAAACTGGGTAAATACAATTGTGCTTAAAGCTCATACAGTCATTTAGGGAGTGTGTCTGGTATTCATTGTTGAAGATTTTTTTTAAAGCTAAAATTCAACTGCATTTTAACTGAATGTATGACTCAATATTATTTTCAGATTAGCTGGGACATATTTTGCATAGGTCTACTTAGAGTGGAAGGGCAACCCAAGTCTTGGCAACAGGGAATTGTATTTTTATCCAGAATATCTCCACATATTTGCCATCTTTACAGTGTGCTCTTTCACGGATAATACCTGGACCCATCTGATCTACTGTATTGGACACGTACTGTTGTAGTCATAGCAACAGTTGCCATAGTATTGACAGGAGCTGGAGCAGGAACACCTTCCAAGATTGAATCCACAGTTGTACCTACAGGAAGCCTCTGCAGGAGGCAATAATAACACCACTTTACAATAACACCACTTCTTTGACAAAATCTTGAGAACATTAACAGCACAACATTTTCTACACAGGTCACCAAACTAGATGATGCCAAAGCTGAGGGTTTTCAAATTTGGGTGTAAGTTTTGGGAGAGAAATACCTGAGGTTGTACCAGGTTCGTATGTTGTGCTCTGGCAATAATCTGTGAGAAGGAAAGATAGGGATGGACATTAGCATAGACAATGTGAGCCTTCCCAAATACTAACAATCACAAACAGCTCTTTAACATCATACCATTGTAGTCATGACAGCAATTGCCATAGTATCGACAGGATGAGGTGCAGGAGCAACCACCGGCATAAGAACCACAGCTGTATCTACAGGAACCCCAACCTAGTGTATTGGACAGACCTCATTTGTGACCAAAGTTCATGAACAGCATTTGATTGTTTTCTTATTATTAATATTGTCAGATTTTTTTTTTACACAGATCAGCAAACTAGATGAAGATAAATACCTGTGGCTGTGACCAAAATATGTTAATTTTGTTGAACTACACTAGTTGTAAAGTAAAATTCTAACACAGCTGAAGAAATACCTCCGGTTGTTGCAGGAGCTGGATCTGCAGCTGTGGTGAGGGAGTCTGTGGTTGTGCCATAGCATATCTCTATACAAGGTAGATAAAATGGCACAGAAGGGAACATTTTAATGGAGGACGAGTGTTACAATATAATTTTTACAATTATTTTCTGATTATCTGAGACTGCATACTTATTTTAGAATTGAAGAGCACACAAGTCTTGGTGGTAGATACTTGTGTTCTTGTCTTGACTTCATCCACATTTTGTAGTGTGCTCTTTCTCAGACAATACCTGAACCCATCTGTTCTATCTGGTCCTGTATGTCTCAGTTGGTATAGCATGGTGCTTGCATTGCTAGGGTTGTTTGTTTGCTTCCCAGGACCACACATACGTAAAATTTATGGACGCACGACTAAGTTGCTTTGGATAAAAATGTTTGCTAAAGTGCATATATTATTTGATTTATTAGGATCCCCATTAGCCGACGCCAATGGCGACAGCTAGTCTTACTGGTGACCGATACATTACGAAAAATACATTACAGACAAAGGAGTACAATTTACATACATTTTTTTAAATGAACATGTAGTGTGTGTGTCTTTTTTGAAACCAGGTTTTCTGTTCACTTGCGCAAAATAAGATGTAAAGGAGTTCCATGCACTCAATACAATATTATCTGTTGTATTGGACACGTACCATTGTAGTCATAGCAACAGTTGCCATAGTATTGACAGGAGCTGGAGCAGGAACAGCTTCCAAGATTATAACCACAGTTGTACCTACAGGAAGGCTGAGCTGTGGGAGAGAAGGCAATTTTCAAACTAACTCTCAGTTGCTGTAACATTACTTCTGAGACCAAAGCTTTAAAACATGTACAACATGTTCAGGTCACCAATCTATATACTGGCAAAACTGAAGGTTTTACAGAAACCCGGCCTAAAACCCCAAACAGCAAGCAATGCAAGTGTAGAAGCATGGTGGCTAGGAAAAACTCCCTAGAAAGGACATAACCTAGGAAGAAACCTAGAGAGGCGGGTGGCCAGTCCTTTTCTGGTTGTGCTGGGTGGAGATTATAACAGAACTTGGCCAAGATGTTCAAATGTTCATAGATGACCAGCAGGGTGAAATAATAATAATAGATGTTATGTTACATCTTCATCATGCTCTCCAAAAAGCTTTGAAATGGTACAAATTGTTTTTGTGAATTTTTTTGAAATACACTAGCTGTAAAGTAAAATTCTAACACAGCTGAAGAAATACCTCCGGTTGTTGGTCCTGCCTCTGTGGTTCTGGGTTCTGCGGTTGTGTCATAGCAGATCTCTATACAAAGTAGATAAAATGGCACAGAAGGGAACATTTTAACAGGGGAGGAGCACATACTGTTACAATATTCTTGATCCTAACTCCCTGATCTTACGTTGATAGTCCTGGCAACAGTTGCCCCTGTATTCACAGGAATATGAGCAGGAGCAGTTGCCAACCTGATAGCCACAGTTGTGTCTACAAGAACCTCCATCTACAAGAAAAACAAACAGATGAATCATAGTTCACTGATCATAATTCAGCAATGATACCAATCCAACAAGCTGCTAAAATGATCAGCACATTTGTATGCATGTATCATTATTTGTTTAGTTAAAATGTTTGCATAATGTTTGAGTACAGGGAGGAAAATAATACCTACAGTGCTATCGGAAAGTATTCAGACCCCTTAACTTTTCTCACTTTTTTTAAGCCTTATTCTAAAATGTATTAAATTGTTCGTTTTTCCCTCATCAATCTACATACAATACCCCATAATGACAAAGCAAAAACAGGTTTAGACTTTTTTGCAAATGTATTCAAAATAAAACAGAAATAATTTACCTAAGTATTCAGACCCTTTACTCAGTCCTTTGTTGAAGCACAGCGATTACAGTCTCGAGTCTTCTTGGATATAACGCTTCAAGCTTGGCACACCTGTATTTGGGGAGTTTCTTCCATTCTTCTCTGCAGATTCTCTCAAGCTCTATCAGGTTGGATGGGGAGTGTCAGTGCACAACTATTTTCAGGTCTCTCCAGAGATGTTCGCTCGGGTTCAAGTCCGGGCTCTGGCTGGACCACTCAAGGACATTCAGAGACTTGTTCCGAAGCCACTCTTGAGTAGGCTTGGCTGTGTGCTTAGGATCATTGTCCTGTTGGAAGGTGAACTTTAGCCCCAGTCTAAGGTTCTGAGCACTCTGGAGCAGGTTGTCATCAAGAATATCTCTGTACTTTTGTGCATTCATCTTTCCCTTGATCCTAACTAGCCTACCAATCCATACCGCTGAAAAACATCCAACAGCATGATGCTGCCACCACTATGCTATACCGTAGGGATGGTGCCAGGTTTCCTCCAGAAGTGATGCTTGGCATTCAGGCCACTCTACCATAAAGGCCTGATTGGTAGAGTGTGGCAGAGATGGTTGTCCTTCTGGAAGGTTCTCCCATCTCCACAGAGGAACTCTGGAGCTCTGTCAGAATGACCATCGGAGTTCTTGGTCACCTCCCTGATCAAGGCTCTTCTCCCCCGATTGCTCAGTTTGACCGTACGGCCAGCTCTAGGAAGAGTCTTGGTGGTTCCAAACTTGTTCCATTTAAGAATGATGGAGGCCACTGTGTTCTTGGGGTCCTTCTGCTGCAGACATTTTTTGGTACTCTTCCCCAGATCTGTGCCTTGACACAATCCTGTCTCGGAGCACTACAGACAATTCCTTCGACCTCATGGCTTGGTTTTTGCTCTGACATGCACTGTCAACTGTGGGACCTTATATAGACAGGTTTGTGCCTTTCCAAATCATGTCCAATCAATTGAATTGACCACAGGTGTACTCCAATCAAGTTATAGAAGCATCTCAAAGTAGATCAATGGAAACAGGAGGCACCTGAGCTCAATTTCGAGTCTCATAGCAAAGGGTCTGAATACTTAAGTAAATAATGTATTTCTGTTTTTTATTTTTAATACCTTTGCAAGGATTTCTAAAAAACAGTTTCACTTTGTCATTATGGGGTATTGAACATTTTTTAGTTAATCAATTTCAGAATAAGTCTGTAACGTAACAAAATGTGGAAAAAGGGAAGGAGTCTGAATGCTTTCAGAATGCACTGTATGCAGTTAATGTCTCTTTACATATATTTTCTTAATCTCAATTCCTTACCTACGACACGATACTCTGCTTGAAACCCCTTGTACGTTGAGGAGCTGTCACTTGTGAATTGCACAGTTATTGAACTTCCGGTGGAGTAAAAGGTTGAGCTTTGTCCTCCACACAGCTTTCCCAGGAGTCGGTTGTAGGTGGAATAGCCATCGTACACGGAGATGGAATCAAACCTACAGTTGAAGTCACCCTCAAGACTGTGGTCGGAGACAGGAAAGATGAATGGCGTACAATGGAGGTGGCTGCCTAATATACGCTGCTAACGTAGCACTTATTACCTCTGGTGACTGATCTGACCTGATTAGTGTTCTGGACTTGCTTTCACTTATCAAATCATTTTTTAGATAGGTGATCATTTGATAGACCAAATTATGGATTTTGAGGGTTTTCTAACATATCCAAGTTTAAGAATAAACATGAACCAAAACCTACTTACTTGACATAGGGGAATTCCAGCTGAACGATTTGGCTGCCCGGTGGGGTCTGAATGTTCCATGTACAGTAGGCATTGTTGGGGTAGTTTCTGGGGTAGTTGGGGCTGTTGAATTGGCCCTTTGATGCAGTCAGGTAGCCACCACATGGGGCACTGGTGCCTGAGCAAAACAACCAAAAAGTGACAACGTTAAGAATGAGAAGTTCGACAGAGACTGACTGGCAGTGTCGACTGACACAATAAAAAACAATGTTGATTCATTGGAATGTTGATACAGTGAAGTATTTTAACGAACAAGAGGAATAAACAAACATGGGTTAGTTCATCAAAATTGTGGATAAACAGAGCAACATAAACACAGCTCAGAAATAGTAGCAAAATTCAGAGTTTGGAATACCTGATGGGTCAACTGTTCTCCAAGGTTCTGTAAACACAAATGTCATTAGGTTCCATGTAGTACTGTTACTACTGCACTGCACACCTAACATGCATGCTAAGGTGCGGGAAGGTGTCAGATTAGTGAAAATAATGAAACCTTTGCAAACGTATGGTCATTGCACAATACATCTGACATTTGTATTGACCCTGAGGAGTGCAGTCTTTCTTCATCTCATTAAGTCATTTCTAGAAATTGGTACAAAGCAAAAAGACAGGACTATATGTTATTAGGGGGAAGAAATCAGCTCATCAACAGAACTTACCTTCTGTGGTCCATGTGTCCCACTGACCTGCAATGAGAAAGTAAGAGTAATTGAATATGAACCTTTGCATAAGAGAGAGACACCAGAGGTGTTACAACAACCCTATAATCATACACAAATGGAAGCCATTGTTACGAACAAACAACACTTACAATGAGAGATCGATACCAACAAAACATATATACAGTGCAGTATAAGCGAATACATTACCTTGAGCTCCATGTGAGACTATCACAGAGCAAAGAACAAGAAGAGTGGTAGCAATCTCCATGTTTCAGCTTCCCCTTGACGATGACACAGTCCCAAAACAGGACAGTTTATATACCTAAAGGCAGGCCTTTAAACATCCTTATAGCGCCCATAAAATCATGAATGCGAGAAATCCCTTAATACTCAATGTGTGTGAGAAATGACCCACCTGGGCTTGTGGTCATAAAGTAGCCAGTTCACACGGTGAACACATTAAAATGACTGTCCACAAACACAACAAGTGTTAATTTGAGCTACAGAGAGGGGGGGGGATTGTTTTATGGGGTTTGTTGAAGATATATAGCGCATATGAAATAATTCATTTTTATGATAAGGTGACGCACCATTACCTAGAACAGGCTGATAGAGTCAGGATCATTCCCATGGACAAACAGATTCTTCATCAGTGTTGGGTTGTTGGTCTGTTTCACTATGACCCTTCCACGTGTTGACTGAACTATACTACAGGCACGCAGTCATGAACAGCATAGTAGTCTGAAAGGTACAGTATAAGAAATGGATCTAAACAAGAACTGAGCAAAGCAGGTAGTGATCATAAATGCTTTACTCTGTTTTCCTTAGTGGTGTGCAACTGTTAATATTAAAATACCAGATAAATAAGCATGCATGATTTGGTAGGCTCATAACATTCAAGAAACTATTGGTGAGTGTTTAGCTGGGTCCATAAATTTGTCAGGGCTCCCTCACCTTGTGTGTGCATCGAGGGTCTCCATTATGCTGGTTTTAATCCCTAATATGATTAAATGTAAAAATAAAGACCTCTCCCCATATTTACAACCATTGAATCAATATGTTTGACCAAGACAGTTTACAATCTAAGGTAATACCAAGTAATTTAGTCTCCTCAACTTGCTCAACAGCCATTCATTACCAGATTCTAGAATTGGGGGAATGATTTGTACCAAATACAATGCTCTTACTTTTAGAGATGTTCAGAACC
Source organism: Oncorhynchus nerka (assembly GCF_034236695.1). Classification (NCBI taxonomy): domain Eukaryota; kingdom Metazoa; phylum Chordata; class Actinopteri; order Salmoniformes; family Salmonidae; genus Oncorhynchus; species Oncorhynchus nerka. Next base: position 37,222,028 of record NC_088423.1, on the reverse strand, counting down.
AGTTTATTACTGGCCACCCATTCTAAAACTGACACGTATAGGGTTGATTCATCAGCATATATACAGTGTAGACAGACAGGCCTTGTTTAATGCCAGTGGCAGGTCATTGGTAAAAATAGAAAAGAGTAGAGGGCTAAGTGTACCGTACAATCACACTTTACACGTTTAACATTAGAGAAGCTTCCAATAAAGTAAACCTCGGTGTTCTATTAGATAGATAGCTCTGAATTCATGATATGGCAGAGGTTGAAAAGCCATAACACACATGTCTTTTCAACAACAGGTTATGGTCAATAATATCAAAGGCTGCACTCACAATCTTCTTATTATCAATTTCTTTTAACCAATCATCAGTCATTTGTGTCAGTGCAGTACATGTTGAGAGCCCTTCTCTATAAGCATGCTGGACGTCTGTTGTTAATTTGTTTACAGAGAAATAGCTGGTCAAACACCATTTTTTCCCCTAAAGTTTGCTAAGAGTTGGGAGCAAGCTGATTGGTCAGCTGTTAGAACCAGTAAAGGGTGCTTTGCCATTATTGGGTAGCGGAACAACTTTGGCTTCCCTCCAGGTCTGAGGACAAACAGATTAAAGATATGACAAATAGGAGTGGTAATATAGTCTGCTACCATCCTCAGTAGCTTTCCATCTACGTTGTCAATACCAGGTGGTTTCTCATTACTGATGGACAACAATAATTTCTCCACGCCACCCACACTAACTTCACAAAATGTCACAACTCTTAATACAAAACTCCAAACAGATCATCAAAAAGGCTTTTTTGTATTATTTGTATTTTTTTAAACATTTATTTTACATTTTTACAATTGACCAAGTACAACACACAAAATCACACAGTAGCTTTTTCTCCAAACATAATGAGTGTTTCATCTTGAAATACCTTTCAAATAAAGTAATTGCCTTTCACAATGCAACACTCACAATACTTTTCATATGATTCACTCCTCATTTGTTCAAAAATACATTTGACCATCACTTAATCCAAGCATGGTCCCCATCAAATAGGTGATAAAGGTGGGTGTGGGCCCCCTCAAAGAGGTGGACATCAGAGAGAGGGAGGCAGACAGCAAGGAACTGTCTCATGAAGTCATGAAGTCCGGGCCATAATCATGCCAGTGTGGTAAACAGAGGCCTTACCATTGCAGAGACTGCCAGATTAGTTCAAATAATGACATTCTGAAAAGATTGTGGTGTCAATTCGATCATGAGAACATTTCGCCAAAATAATGTTATGTATGGGGTAAGTCTGCAGGATGTGCACTGTGCTTTACCATTACATTTACAGTAAATTACATATCGTAATGCATGTACATCTATTGACTGTACACTCTGTTATACCCTCAGAATTGACAGAAGACCCCATGGTGGTGGCCATGGCTGTGTGCTGACCGACCAGCAGGAGTGGACAGTGGTGGAAATGGTGAGGGTCAGGAATGACATACGGCTGTCCGGAATTAAGCAGGCCATTGAGGAGAATGATGACACCTTTGCCCATGTGGCATCCATCAACCTACCAACAATCACTCGCTTGTTGAAGAGGCACCAGGTATCTATGAAACACATTTACCTGGTGCCTTTTGAGACAAACAATGACTGGGTGAAACAACTGCGGGCAGACTATGTTCAGGTACAGCACTATATACTGTATTTCTGTTACTATTTGATGCACATGCTACTTCACAATATCATATTGGAACTGTACTGTAAAAATAACTAACCAAATTATATTTTTAGAGGGTGATGGTGCTTGATGCTGCAGTGAACCATCACAAGTATGTCTTTGTTGATGAAGCAGGCTTCAACCTGGCCAAAACTTGGCGCCGTGGGCAGAACCTCATCTGCCAACAGGTGACCGTCCAAGTGCCTGGTCAACGTGGGGGAAACATCTCCATGTGCACAGCTATCTCTGAAGATGGTGTGGTAGGACCTATGCCATTACTTGGATCCTAAAACGCTGCACACATTGTGTTTCTCGATTAAATTGAACAGGCCTGTCAAGGTGAAGGGGTCACCAATATCATTGTGTGGGAAAGTTTCAGGTTCCACCATGCAGAGGTGGGTCAGGCATGGTTTTGGGCCCATCCCTGATTTGTGACCATATACCTGCACCCATAGTCTCCTTTCCTCAACCCTATTGAGTGTCACCCTCCCTCTGGTCATGGATAAGGCATGCGATGACATCAACGCAGACCAGTGTCAAGCTTGGATTCGCCATGCCAAATGGTATTTCCCGCGTGCAGGGTAGCCTAGTGGTTAGAGCATGGACTAGTAACCGAAAGGTTGCAAGTTCGAATCCCCGAGCTGACAAGGTACAAATCTGTCGTTCTGCCCCTGAACAGGCAGTTAACCCACTGTTCCTAGGCCGTCATTGAAAATAAGAATTTGTTCTTAACTGACTTGCCTAGTAAAATAAAAAAATAAAAAAATGAGGACATTCACTGTGATGTGAATGAGAATTTATGGCCAAATGCTCGAGACAGGCTTGATGCAAATGAATGCGTGCTTATACGTTATGTTTAATTTTCATTAATGTCATTTGTTTCAATTAATGTATTATATTTGATTACAGACAGTACACATATGTTGCAATTATATCTTAAAAATACAGTTTCTATTTGTATGAATGATTGTAGATGATGTCTTCATTGATCACACCTTTGATTATATATTGGATAGATATTATGGAAATTATAGATTTTCTGTCAATTTTGTTGGCTAATGTAAGTGTATTGCCTAATGTGAAAACTGTGTAATCTGCTGTCATTTACTATACTGTATCATATTGCTTCAGCACTTATAAGGGCGATTTAAAACACATATCTTGCATGGTTTGCTATTGGATTAACTAGTAGTTAAAACAACTCAATTTAAAATATATAATTATGTTGTGTTTTGGTGATTAAACCAATGTTCTCATTATATTTCACAATAAACCTATTTTGAATAAATTGTTGTGTTGTGAGAGATGTTTACAATCCAAATGAATCCAAATGAATGAAAGACTGGGTGCGTTAAAAGCAGTGGTGGAAAAAGTACACAATTGTCATACTTGAGTAAAAGTAAAGATCCATTAAGAGAAAATGACTCAAGTAGAAGTGAAAGTCACCAAGAAAAATATTACTTGAGTAAAAGTCTAAAAGTATTTGATTTGAAACATACTAAAGTATCAAAAGTAAAAGTATCAATTTAAAATTGATAATAATAAGATCACAACGGGTTTTAATTATTATTATTTTTTTACGGATAGCCAGGGGCACACTACAACATGCAGACATCATTTACAAACTAAGCATTTGTGTTTAGTGAGTCCTGCAGATCAGAGGCAGTAGGGGGGACCAGGGATGTTTTCTTGATAAGTGAGTGAGTGCTACTAAGCATTGAAAAGTACTTTTGGGTGTCAGGGAAAATGTATGGAAAGTGTACATTATTGTGTAAGAAGTTTATTTAGGAATGTAGTGAAGTAAAAATAGCCAAAAATATAAATAGTAAAGTAAAGTACAGATACCTAAAAAAAACTACTTAAGTAGTACTTTAAAGTATTTTTCTTTACACCACTGGTTAAAAGTGTGACCAGTTTGGAGTTTTGTACTAAGTGTGATTTAAAAATGTTTGTAGTAGGTGCATGCTTATCAATAACTGGAAGAAACAATTTCATAAATGCATCAAGTGCAGCTTCTGAATGCTTCTCATTATACACATCAGAACAACAAGTATGATGTGTTGTTAGAATGAGGGGTTTAGGAGTGTTGTGCAATGGCATTATGCTTCCTACAATTTACAACTTACACTAAGAGCAGGAGGCCCATGGATATGTCTGGAAATCATCCTGCTACTGCAGCTGTACAATGTTTCCACTATAGATGAGAACATCTTGTTTGTGCAGCCATGTTGACTCAGGTGTCTAATAAGGATGAATGGCATCAACTAAAAATGGTTCTCTAGCAATGACCAACAACCAACTTGACAGAGCTGGAAGATTCTTAAAAATAATAATGGATAAATGTTGCACAATCCAGGAGACTCACAGCAGTAATCACTGCCAAAGGTGATTCTAACATGTATTGACTATAATCAAGAAATGCTGGTGTTTTATGTTTCAATCATTTTTAAATGTATTTTTACAAACGTTAGAATGTTTCTTACACTTTGACATTACAGAGTATTTTATGTAGATCATTGACAATTACATCCATTTTAATTCCGCTTTGTAACACAACAAAATGTGGAAAGAGTGGTTTGAATACTTTCTGAAGGCACTGTACAGTACATAGAGTCCGACTAAACTGCATTATCCTGGTAAATTGTAGTATTACCCTATGCATTGGCCTAGGGTCAACTGAAAAGCACAGCAGTGGGATACATTTATCCTTGTATTTGCTTACTGCTATTTACATTAGATATGCCAATTAGATTAATTGTTGAAATAATATTTGTTAGATTGTTAAATTGTTGCAGGTATGTTTGATCATCAATTTGAGAATACTGGGCCTAGCTGCTGCATATGATAGGCCAATGTGTGCTATGCCTGTGTTGTATACGACATGATATGAGAGTAGGCTACTAACGTTTGTGTCTAGTTGATGTGATCGCAATAAGATCCGGCAAGTTTCTCAAATGAGCCATGAGCGTAATAGCGGGCAACGGTGATGGAGCTTTCTTTGACCAATATATCAAGTCTTTGGCTTTGCATAAAAAAACGCAGTTCTTCTTTTGGACGCTAGATGGGGCATAAACGCATTATTTGACATAGTTAGCCTACGCTAACGGCAGCCTGTTTGCCCCAGCACAGGACGAGGGAATGGGCTAGGCTGAATCAAGCACTCCTGCGTGAAGACAACTTGTGTAAGTTGCAAGCCGCCAAATACCAATGTAGAGTTTATTTGAGATTGACGTATTGGTAGCTAGCTAGTTACCAAGCTATAGTAAAGGCTTCGACGTGAACTGGCTAGCATTTGAAGTGCGTTTTGAACGTGCCATGCGTTGTTGGCTAATGTTATGCTTACCAGCTAACGTCACCTAGATGTCAGAGCTCATTCTGAGCCAGGTTAATAATAACTAACTACTGAGAACGTCAAGCCGCTGTATTATTTGCTTGACAAGTTAACTTTAGCTAGCTATATCCCGACTAACTTGGCTGGTTGTAGTTAACTTGATAACTCGTTCGCTAGCTAGAACTGATAGCTACTAACTACATGTGAAGTGTTGTTTTTAGCTGTCAAGTTAGCGCTAGCCTTCTAACGTTAGCTATTTCATAACGTAATTAAAAGCCACTATCTGCAATTCGTTATAACTAAGGTTTGTTCAGCCAAACTAACGTTACTACAGCCCAGTCATTTGTATTTAGAATGGGCCTCCTAACTAACGTTAGCTAGTTACTTTACACAGTTGCTATATTTTAAGTTATGATGGGGTTAATTAGCTATCTACCTTACTAGCCAAGACGGTTGTATTAAATTAGCTCTCTTGATGACGTTTACACTTTTTATGTATAAAAAACATGAATTCAAGACATTCAGGTCCAAAGTTTGCCTCACGTGCTCGACCAGATTCATTCACTACTTTGCACTACTAGCCTATAGGGCATTGGGTGCCAATTGGGATGTACTCTCCCTCTGTTTTACAGTCAGAAAAATACCTCGGTTATATTCCATAGGGTCTACTGCCAACTTTACTCAAATCTGTTTGATCTCGTTACTCGACAGCTGCATCTCCAGTTCATGGTGAGCAGCGATTTGGTCAGGAAGTGTAGGAAACCATGGTCATAATACCAAGGTTAAAAATAGTGGTGAATACACAACCTGTCACTGTTGTGTTATGGTGTGGTTTTGTGCAACCTCTTGAGGTTTTTCACAAGTTCTGTCATTCGTTCGGGTATGCTTCTGGTTGCTGCTAGGTCAGACTATTATTGTGGTTAATCAGTGTTGAATAGACACACTACACTGGGTTTATCTCAAGCTTTGCTAGGGGGGCTTTCAGATATCCTATTACACTTGTTTTGTTGCCTGCATGACAGCAGAATTGTATAGAGAACTTTAGCTATTTTCGCTATAAAATAACAACGGCAATATTTGTGTTAACACTAACCAACCTGTTAGGCATGTGATGTAACCTACTATTGATTCATACAGTATTTTCTTGCATCAAATACTGCCTATATGATGGACCACATCATCCAATTTACAGGACAATTTTTTAGGACCAAGAGAGACGGGGGTTCTGTGCCACTCTTGCCTCGAGTGTGTTTTAGTGCGTTGTTCAAGCCCAGGCCTTTTGTGAGACATTACAAGGTCCCTCTCAAAAATGTAATATGGACAAAAGCTAGCCTGCAAACAGAATTGAATTGACCTGTAAATTGAATTAACACAGTGGAGTGAACAAGCCACAGATATTACAAATGCTAATTGCCAAAACACCACACATGCACCTCTGTCTTGTCACATTAGCGCTCAGCAATTCATATTCATATGCGTTATCGCAATGCATTGCTGTTGTAGTGTATTTTGAGATCATCCAGCTATAGTTTTAACAATGTTTGGTGGGTGGACTGCGGCGATTGACTTGGTCGTGATTAGAGGTCGAACATCACTCGCGTTTCAAACGTCACTCGCTCTGAGTTTTGGAGTGGTTGTTCCCCATGCTCTGCAAGGGCCGTGGCTTTTGTGGAGTGATGGGTAACGCTGCTTCGAGGGTGGTTGTTGTCGATGTGTTCCTGGTTCGAGGCCAGGTAGCGGCGAGGAGAGGGACAGAAGCTATACTGTTAACACTGGCAATACTAAATTGCCTAGAAGAACATCCAATAGTCAAAGGTATATGAAATACAAATGGTATAGAGAGAAAGTCCTATAAATACTATATTAACTACAACCTAAAACCTCTTACCTTGGAATATTGAAGTCTCCTGTTAAAAAGAACCACAAAATCCGCAGAAGGGGAACAACAACTCCAAGTCTCAGAGCGAGGGATGTTTGAAACGCTATTAGCGTGCACCCTGCTAACTAGCTAGCCATTTCACATCGGTTACACCAGCCTAATCTCGGGAGTTGACAGGCATGAAGTCATAAACAGCTCAATGCTTGAAGCACAGCGAAGAGCTGCTGGCAAAATGCACAAAAGTGCTGTTTGAATGAATGCTTATGAGCCTGCTGCTGACTGAGCGATGGTAGGCAGACTGCTCTATCAAATATCAAATCATAGACTTAATTATAACATATTAACACACAAGTACGAGCCTTTGGTCATTAATATGGTATAATCCGGAAACTATCATTTCGAAAACAAAACTATTATTATTTCAGTGAAATACAGAACCGTTCCTTATTTTATCTAATGGGTGGCATCCCTAAGTCTAAATATTGCTGTTACATTGTACAACCTTCATTGATATGTCATAATTACAAAAAAAAATCTTGCAAATTAGTTCAACGAGCCAGGCGGCCCAAACTGTTGCATATACCCTGACTCTGCGTGCAATGAACGCAAGAGAAGTGACACAATTTCACCTGGTTAATATTGCCTGCTAATCTGGAATTATTTTAGCAAAATATGCAGGTTTAAAAATATACACTTCTGTGTATTGATTTTAAGAAAGGCATTGATGTTTATGGTTAGGTACAGTCGTGCAATGATTGCGCTTTTTTCGCAAATGCGCTTTTGTTAAATCATCCCCCGTTTGGCAACTTTGTTAGGAAGAAATAGTCTTCACACAGTTCGCAACGAGCCAGGCGGCCCAAACTGCTGCATATACCCAGAATCTGTTGCAAGAGAAGTGACACAATTTACCTAGTTATAAGAAATTCATGTGAGCAGGCAATATTAACTAAATATGCAGGTTTAAAAATATATACTAGTGTATTGATTTTAAGAAAGGCATTGATGTTTATGGTTAGGTACACGTTGGAGCAACGACAGTCCTTTTTCGCGAATGCGTACCGCATCGGTTATATGCAAAGCAGGACACGCTAGATAAACTAGTAATATCATCAACCATGTGTAGTTAACTAGTAATTATGACTGATTGTTTTTTTTACAAGATAAGTTTAATGCTAGCTAGCAACTTACCTTGGCTTCTTACTGCATTCGCGTAACAGGCAGGCTCCTCATAGAGTGCAATGAGAGGCAGGTGGTTAGAGCATTGGACTAGTTAACTGTAAATTTGCAAGATTGAATCGCTGAGCTGACAAGATAAAAATCGGTCATTCTGCCCCTGTACAAGGCAGTTAACTCACCGTTCCTAGGCTGTCAATGAAAATAATGTGTTCTTAACTGACTTGCCTAGTTAAATAAAGGTGTTAAAAAAATAAAATAAATCAGTCTTCAAAAATATACCGATTTCAGATTGTTATGAAAACTTGAATCGGCCATTCCGATTAATCGGTCGACCTCTAGTCGTGATGCCTCTCCCTTGGCATCCCTGTGACCTTCCTACCTTTTCTTCTGCTTCTGCCTCTGCATAGCTTGCTATTTGGAATTTTAGGCTGTGTCTGTAAAGCACTTTGTGACAACTGCAAATGTAAAAAGGGCTTTATAAAATACATTTGATCTGCAGCAGGAGCCGAGCCCATGGCTCATTTAATTTGTGACTGGCTTCGCTATGATCTGAAAGAAGCATACCAGAAATTAATGCAGTTAGGTGGAAACTTATGGTGAAGGGGAGAGGCAAATATATATATATATATATATATATATATATATATATATATATATATTTTATAGTTTGGATATTACTCACAATGACACAGTAGGTAGCCATTGTTCCACAAGCCCTCACCCCAACATCACTTTTTTACTGTTTCCATAATTCTCCTGTCTCTCACTTCCTCCATGATCTTTTTTACTTTCTCCCTCCCTTCCTTCCCCTCTACTTTGGTGCTATTTTATTGCCCGGCCACTTGGTTACCAATGGGGGACAAAGCGTTCTCTCACATACGAAGAATGAGTGTGGATGCTGATGTTCGAGTTAGGACTAAGCCCAGAGTCTATGGTTCGGTTCACTCCCCCCTCTGACCTTCTTGTTTGACCTTTCTAACATGGTGGGTCTGCGGTCTATAGCTTGCCCTCTTCCATCTCAGTTTTTGAGCGCTCTATTCCCTCACACATCGAAAACCCCAGTTTTTCTGCACAAAACAGAGGCTGTTGCTTGTCATTTGTATTTATGGATCCACATTAGCTGCTGCCAAGACAGCAGCTACTCTTTCTGGGGTCTGGCAAAATTAAGGCAGTTATATAATTTTTAAACATTACAAAACATAACAGATTTCACAACACACTGTGTGTGTGCCCTCAGACCCCTACTCCTCTACCACATATCTACAATACAAAATCCATGTGCACGTGATTGTATAGTGTGTATGTTATCATGTGTGTATGCATGTCTCTGTGCCTATGTTGGTGTTGCTTCACAGTCCCCGCTGTTCCATAAGGTGTATTTTTGTTTTTTAAAATCTGATTCTACTGCTTGCATCAGTTACCTGATGTGGAATACAGTTTGATGTAGTGATGGCTCTATGTAGTACTTAGGTAGCGGAATGATTTTTGCTTCCCTCCAGGCCTGAGGGCACACAGTTTCTAGTAGGCTTAAATTGAAGATGTGGCAAATAGGAGTGACGATATTGTCTGCTATTTTCCGCAGTAATTTTCCTTCCAAGTTGTCAAACCCCAGTAGCTTGTCATTGTTGATAGACAACAAAAAGATGTTCACCTCTTCCACACTCACGTTATGGAAGTCAAAATTAGAGTTCTTGTCTTTCATAATTTGTTCAAATATACTTGAATCTGTAGTGTCATCGTTTGTTGATGGCATGTCATGCCTAAGTGTGCTAATCTTGCCAACGAAAAATTATTCAAGTAGTTGGCAATATAAGTCGGTTTTGTGATGAATGAATCATCTGATTCAATGAATGTTGTTGAATTTTCCTTTTTTCCCAAAATGTAATTGAAGGTCCTCTACAGCTTTTTTCTATCATTCTTTGTCATTAATCTTTGTTTCATAGTGTGGTTTCTTATTTTTATTTAGTTTAGTCACATGATTATTTTAATTTTCAGTACGTTTGCCAATCATTTGTGCAACCAGACTTATTTGCCATTCCTTTTGCCTCATCCCTCTCAACCATATAATTGTTCAATTCCTCATCAATTCACAGGGGTTTAACAGTTTTTACAGTCCTTTTCTTAATGGGTGCATGCTTATTCGTAATTGGGATAAGCAATTTCAAGCACATTTCTGCTGTGGGATGTGATCAATACATGTTGATTTCATACCTGTGCTGTTTGTAGGGTTGCATATTTTGGGGAATATTCAGAGGTGGAAACTTTCCGTGGGCATTACCCGGAATATGGGAATTATCGGAAATATATGCAAATTATATTATTACCATTTAAATGCAGATGTTTTTTGCATTGTGTATATATTTACCATATCATATGGAGACAGAAACATCAACCTTTACCTTATCATAAGTAAATATAATTGCTAATGATTAAATCCTTCCAATATAAAAATAAAAAAAACATTTAGTTATGAATTGAACTTTAAATGAGTTGACTTCACTAGTGATGCACCGGTATAACATTTTTGGCTGATACCGATTCCAATATTTTCCTTGCCAAAGAAACCGATAACCGATATTAACATTTTTAAGCTTTCTAATACAGTTAAATAGTTAACACACATACATGGACGCATCGTTCTAAGGCACTGCATCTCAGTGCAAGAGACATCACTACAGTCCCTGGTTCGAATCCAGGCTGTATCACATCCGGCCGAGATTGGGAGTCCCATATGGCGGCGCACAATTGGCCCAGTGTCGTCCGGGTTTGGCCGGGGGTAGGCCGTCATTGTAAATAAGAATTTGTTCTTAACTGATTACCCATTACCAGTAAGACATCATCAAAACCAATTTCTTTTACTTACGGTTCTTTTTCGTTTTTCATTTGTTCAGTCTTTTCATTCTCAACCAGGATTTCTATGGAACGCCGTTTGGGTCTTTGTGTGTCAACAAAGATACAATTTAGCACTATTTGACGTGTCAAATAAGCCTATTGACCAATCAGAACCTGAATATGACTGCACATTACATGATAATTTAATGCGCTCATACATTTTCTTTACTTGCTAATTACACACTGATTACACTCACTCATATTTCATATGTCACAACGATTCATTGATACGTATGCTATGATGCTGGTAAACTTCTCACACACCTATAGTGCTGGTCATTAAAAAAAAGCTAGCTAGCCTATGGATGCAAACAATGTTCTTCCCCAAAAACAAAGCAAAACAACAATCTGTTTCAGTTAGCTAGCTAACTATATAGCTAGGTGTCATCTAAAATAACCCCAATTTATAAGACAGTTCTTATGTGAAGCTAGCCACAATAAGGATTAGCCACAATAGTAGACTTTATGGTTAGCCTTCAAAATAAAAGTATGGCATAATTCTACTATTTGTACTCATTTGCATCACTGTCAAAGACACTTTTATTTTGAAGGCAAACCACAAATTCCACTTTGTGCCCAACCCTTATTGTGGCTAGTTTAAAAAAAGATAGGCTCGACCGCAACGTGTTAACTAGACAGATGAAGCTAGCTGGCTGCTTGCAACGTTAGCTTTGGGCAACAGGATTACGTAGCTGGCTATTTATTTATGTACTGAAGTTCAATTTCATTAGGCGAACGACAAGTGGCAACCTAGCTAATACTTATTCACAAGGATTTCCAAATCATTGCTATGAATAATAAAAATGACTGCAGTTGGTGCTAGCTAGGTACCAAGCTGAAGCTAGCTACCCCAGAAGTTGCGGTCGATCAAATGATGCTTAATTACCAACGCGGTATTGTAAACACATCGTTCGTGGCCGGTGTTTGCTTGTTTGCAGACTTTTTTGTACAGCTTTGACAGTGCTACTGTAACTTTTTTGACACGCAAAGACCCAAATGGCATTCCATAGTATGTATGTTGTGAAGCTAATAGCAGTGACACCATTACTGTGTAACTCCGGTAGGGCAACTTCTGAAACACAGTGCACTTGGTAGTGTGTAACAGTGCTCGACCAGTCGGCGAAAGCCAACATCACCCACGATAGAGAACGGTTGATTGTTAAGGGTCCATTATCTTGGCTTTAATGTATTTTGCCTTGAACATCAGACTCTGAGGCCTCTCTTCACTGTCATTTTCCAACCTTGTTGAGGATGGCTCGTTGTCAGGCTCAAAAAGCCTAAAATTTGCCCGAATGGCCACCAATTTTTCAACCCTTGTATTAGTCAACCTGTTGCGTTGATGTATGTGTTCCCAAACAAGGACCAGTTGCTCTCTGAGGCTGCTGATGTTGGTGGTATTTAGAGGGTGATGGAGGCAACGGGAAAGAGCCTCAGATCCACAAAGTCCCTTCCACCAGGTGGCTGATGAGATATGTTGGCACGACTGCCATATTGCATCTCCATCCCAAAGCCCTTGCTTGGAAGTATATGATTTGCTTGACCTTCACTTGAACTCTGTTGAACTCTGTATCCAGAAAATTTGTCGATTAAGCATGTCTGGTTGGAGGGGTGTATGCTGGGTGAAGAACATTCAGGAATCTCTTCCACTACACATTGCCTGTGAGCATCAGAGGTGAACCAGTTGCATACACAGCTCGAGCAAAACTTTCATCAGCATTTCAGACTACGTTCCTCCATAGAGTCAAAATAAACTTGAGCTGTTGCTATCGATAACCATGCTATCGATGACCATGAGCTGTTTCTATCGATAAGGTGTCTGATTCATCATTTTCACCTCAAATATAAATAGAGGGACTTTTGTCAGAGGTTGCTTGTTGTGAGCGCTGAGGGAACTTTATGCACTTGGCCAGATGATTCTGCATCTTTTTTGCATTCTTCACATATGATTTGGCACAGTATTTGCAAATGTACACAGCTTTTCCTTCTACGTTAGCTGCAGTGAAATGTCTCCACACATCAGGTAGTGCCCGTGGCGTTTTCCTGTAAAGATTAGAAAAGTTAGATTAAACAACTACTTTGTAAGATAAATGTTTTAAAATTAAATATATGGAAACGGGTGAATTAACACTCAGTAAGTAGGCTCAAGCAAGCTAAAAGGCTTTCGACTCTGTCAATCACAACATTCTTATTGGCAGACTCGACAGCCTTGGTTTCTCAAATGATTGCCTCGCTTGTTTCACAAACTACTTCTCCGATAGAGGACAGTATGTCAAATCGGAGGGCCTGTTGTCCGGACCTCTGGCAGTCTCTATGGGGGTGCCACAAGTTTCAGCTCTCGGGCCGACTCTCTTCTCTGTAGACATCAATGATGTCGCTCTCGCTGCTGGTGATTCTTTGATCCACCTCTACGCAGACGACACCATTCTGTATACATCTGGCCCTTTGTTGTGCGTTGTGTTAACTAACCTCCAGATGAGATTCAATGCCATACAACTCTCCTCCCAGGGCCTCCAACTGCTCTTAAATGCAAGTAAAACTAAATGCATGCTCTTCAACCGACCACTGCCCGCACCTGCCTTTCCGTCCAGCATCACCACTCTGGACGGTTCTGACTTAGAATATGTGGACAACTACAAATACCTAGGTGTCTGGTTAGACTGTAAACTCTCCTTCCATACTTACAGTAAGCATCTCCAATCTAAAATTAAATCTACAATCGGCTTCCTATTTCGCAACAAAGCATCCTTCACTCATGCTGCCAAACATACCCTCGTAAAACTGACCATCCTACCGATCCTTGACTTTGGCGATGTCATTTACAAAATAGCCTCCAACATTCTACTCAACAAATTGGATGCAGTCTATCACAGTGCCATACGTTTTGTCACCAAAACCCCATATACTACCCACCACTGCGACCTGTATGCTCTCTTTGGCTGGCCCTCGCTTCATACTCGTCGCCTAACCCACTAGCTCCAGGTCATCTACAAGTCTCTTCTAGGTAAAGCCCCGCCTTATCTCAGCTCACTGGTCACCATAGCAGCACCCACCCGTAGCACGCCCTCCAGCAGGTATATTTCACTGGTCACCCCCAAAGCCAATTCTTCCTTTGGCTGCCTCTCCTTCCAGTTCTCTGCTGCCAATGACTGGAACGAACTGTAAAAATCTCTGAAGCTGGAGACTCTTACCTGCCTCACTTGCTTTAAGCACCAGCTGTGAGAGTATATCACTGCACCTGTACATAGCTCTTCTGTAAATAGCCCATCCAATCTGGGGCGGCAGGGTAGCCTAGTGGTTAGAACTAGTAACTGGAAGGTTGCAAGTTCAAACCCCCAAGCTGTCGTTCTGCCCCTGAATGGGCAGTTAACCCACTGTTCCTTGTCCGTCATTCTTAACTGACTTGACTAGTTAAATAAAGGTAAAACAATTAAAATAATAATCTACCTCATCCCCATACTGTTATTTATTTATTTGTCTTGCTCCCAGTATCTCAACTTGCACATTAATTCTCTGCACATCCTATCATTCCTGTGTTTAATTGCTATATTGTAATTACTTTTCCACCATGGCCTATTTATTGCCCTACCTCATTTGCACATGCTGTATATAGATTCTCCTACTGTATTATTGATTGTATGTGTAACTCTGTATGTGTCGAACTGCTTTGCTTTATCTTGGCCAGGTCGCAGTTGCAAATGAGAACTTGTTGTCAACTAGCCTACCTGGTTAAATAAAAGGTGAAATAAAACATTTATTAAAAAAACCACATGGTAGCATTAACGAATTAGCAGAAATTGTTAACCTCTCTAGGGGGTGTGGGACGGTAGCGTCCCACCTGGCCAACATCCAGTGAAATTGCAGAGCGCCAAATTCAAAAACCAAAATACTCATTATAAAGATTCATAAAACATACAAGTGTTATACATTAGTTTAAAGATTAACTTCTTGTTAATCCAACCACTGTGTCAGATTTCAAAAAGGCTTTACGGCGAAAGCATACCATGCGATTATCTGAGAACAGTGTCCAGCATACAAATCATTACAAACAGTTACCAGCCAAGTAGGGGAGTTACACAATTCAGAAATGGCGATAAAATTAATCACTTTGATCTTCATATGGTTGCACTCACAAGACTCCCATTTACTCAATAAATGTTTGTTTTGTTCGATAAAGTCCCTCTTTGTATCCAAAAACGCATCTTGTTCAGTAATCCACAGGCTTAAAGGCAGTCACAACAGGCAGACGAGAAATACGAAAAGTATCAGTAAAGTTCGTAGAAACATGTCAAACGATGTTTATAGTCAATCCTCAGGTTGTTTTTAGTGATAATAATCAATAATATTTCAACTGGACAAAAGGTTTGTCAATATAAAAGGAAAACAAGAAAGGCGCACTCTCGGTCGTGCGCATGATAAACCTCTGGGACACTGCAGTGTCCACTCATTCATTTTTCAGAATACAAGCCTGAAACTATTTCTATAGACTGACATCTAGTGGAAGCCATAGGAAGTGCAATATGAGTCCTAAGTCAATGGAATCTGTATAGGCAGTCAATGGGAAAACTACAAACATAAAACAAATCCCAATTTCACCTGCCATTTCAGTTCTGTTATACTCAGACATTATTTGAACAGTTTTTGAAACTTTGGAGTCATAAAAAATATATTTACCCCACCCAGTATTGTAATCAAAACTTATCAGAAAGCATGTAGTCCTTGGCTCTGACAGTGTACTAATGTGGGCTCAATAGCATCTCATTAGTGTGCAAGATCTTGAGAATCAGCTGTACATGTGTTGGATGAGTGCACTGCACATGTGATTGAAGAATGCACTGTGCATGCAGAGTGTTCCAATTCCATTGAATTGGAGATAGTTTAACCAAAATATGCCATAAGACTCTTTTGATGAATTTAAGCAAAATTCCCAAAATTCCCGCACTTCCCATGGAAAATTTCTGGAAAGATTCTGGAAATTTACTGGAAAGTTTCCAACCCTAGTTGTTTGTAACTACCCTGGTAGCTTGACTGAACCTGAACCAGGTTGCAGGCACTGGTTACGGTATGAATGTTTTTCTTGAGTGGGCAGCTTGATGAAAGCAGCTTCCCACAAGAATGGGCTTTAGGTGAGGCAGATGAGCAGATGAGCCTGTAGCCGTATTACTTCAACAGTATTTAATTAACATGAGATCCTCTCTAATCTTTACAGGTATGTGGCTCTGAATGCAACACCACCACTGGCATTTGTATTTTCTGTAAGTGTTCCACTGTATTATCAAAGGTATTGTCTGAGTTTCAGAGATGGTCAGAATATGAATTGTATTTCCACCAACCCTCTGATGCCTGACACAGTCAGTGTCAATTGGAGTTATAGGCCTACATGTTGCAGCACTATTGAAATCTCCCCAAGAGGATATTACTGGAAGTGTGTGTGTGTGTGTCACTGTTGACCAAGAAACATCTCAGGCTAGTCTGAACCTCACCTTCATACACTCTTTAAAGCCAATGTTTAGGATCAGCCCTGACAGGGTGTTTGTCAAGCGTGTGTGTGTCTATGGAATGACTCCAGTGGATGCGGAGGCTAGCCCTGACGTCACCCCTTTACACAATGCACAACAAGCAGGCCTTTTGTCCCCCTTATCCTCCCACATACTGCTCATAATGTCCCAAACTCTTTCTCTGAATCAGAGGGAGGGAGAGAGAGAAAGAGGGTCCTTTATCGTGGACACCAAAAGGTCTGTTTCATGCCAATTCCTTCAATCAGAAATGATGACAGTAGAGATGTTAATCGGTTAGCCAGCGGAAATACATTTGACTTGTCATGCATATCGGTCTGTAGGTTAGTTTGCGAACCTCCCGTTCTTCATTCGGATGCATAGGCTATAGCCTGCCTACCTTTGACTATCAGCGCACCTCCCACCACTTTGCTATGTGAGCTTGAGGCAGTATAATTGTTTGAAACCTGAACGTTTTACTTTACTTATAAGGTAAGTCTTAGCTTGCTCCAAAGTAGCCTTGCGAAAATCCATCCATAGAAATGTAGAGGCAATTCTAATTATTTTATAAAGAATAGCTCATGCCGTTAACCAGCATTTTTCTCCTGTTTTATTGGTTTTCATATCAACTTTCTTTTGTTGTCCAGAAGCCAAAAGCACAGTCCTAGTCATATTTCTTTCTAAGTTTCTAATCTGTCACGTGGAACTACTCACATTGGGTGTGCAGTTTAGAAATGTGATTTCCGCAAATTGCATTTGGGCAAGTGTTTTGAAAATGTTTATATTAGGTGCTTCATTACAGGGGTTTCATGTTCAATAATAGGCAATAGCCTTTTCACTGTTTCCATTAAGCTCTTAATAAGAGCTTAATGGCATCCTTGTATGCATGCATAGTTTCAGAGAGGAAGAGGCGAAGCAAGAGGTTTCACTCTGTCCAAAATAAGTCCAATGCATTTTCTATGGCTTATTTTGGGCCTAAGCTTGTCGCCTGCCTTACCACCTTGGTACGATTCCCGTTCGTTAGGGCGAAAACATAAGCATCCCATTTTATACACATCTCTGCTAGTATTTTCTGTTGGTCACTTCATTTTACTGTTTGGAAAAAAATGTAACCATTTTGTTGAGCAGTTAACGAGGGTCAGTTAGTCAGCAGCAAAATTGACAGAAATGTGCATCCCTAGATGACAGTTTAACCATGCTACAGCAATGTGTGCAGTATTATATCCACACAAGTTTTACGTTTACCTACATGTTGTAAGCTTTCACTAGTCTTGATTTGGAGAGTTGAAATCAAAATGAGTAATTTGAACCACCAGGAGATGTCAGTTGGTTGGTTGGCTGGCTGCTCAGTCTTTGAGTTAATAAATATTGCTCAACCCAGCTCCTCAGAGAATCTGGTTGTTGAGATGTTGACTGAGCTCCAGGTCTGTACTGGAAATGAAACTCTTCTCAGTCAAGTTACCGTCTATGAAATTATTTCTCAGCTAATTCTCAGCTTTGAGTTTGTAGAGGCGAAAGAAAGGCTTGGGTAGACGGCAAAGGCTTACCAGATGTGAAGGGAGGGAGGAGAAAAAAGAAGAGGGGGGATGGTAGAGTAGGTGACAGAAGGAAACTGATTACATGGAAAGGGATAAATGAGAGAGTTTAAGTTTGTCACATGATCCTAGTACCAGGTGGCTGAGAGGCTGCCAAGGCTTGCCAGAGAACACTGGACTGGACAACTCTTCATTACACCTTATCCAATAACTTCCCTCTCTTCCCTCCCTCCAGGCTCTCCTCCATCTAACCTCTTCTCCTCCTCTCTCCCGGCCCCTGGGTCAGGGAATGTGCCAGCCCCGGAGATGCCTTACGTGGATCGGCAGAACCGGATCTGTGGCTTCCTGGACATCGAAGAAAACGAGAGCAGTGGGAAGTTCCTGCGCCGCTACTTCATCCTGGACACCCAGCCGGGCAGCCTGGTGTGGTACATGGATAACCCTCAGGTAACATACAGTAGGACAGCTGGCGAGCATTAGCTGTTAGCATTGTGGATGTTACTTTCAGGGACGGGCATTTTGAAATATTATATATTACAGGTAACTGCCAAAATAATAGGGTGTTGTGCCACCACAAGCCGCCAGAACAGCTTCAATGCAATTTGGCAAGGTTTCTAAAAGTGTCTGGAACTCTATTGGAGGGATGCAATTCTATAAAAACTATTCTTCCACATTGCATTCTATCATTTGTTGTTTTGTTGGTGGTGGTGGAAGACGCTGTCTCAGGTGCCGCTGAAGAATCTCCAACAAGTAGGGTCCTGTAAAAGTTTTTAATAGAACATCCAATTTAGTTGTTTTTCTATGTTGACTACAATTCTTAACCACATCAGGAAACTACGTTTTAGGTTTTGGATTTTTTATTGTTGTTGCATGTACTCATTAATTCCAGTACGCACATAGCAAGAGGCTGTTGGTTAATGGTGTTTTTTGTAGCGCCCGTGATGGTAGAGTTGAGGCAAATAATCATGATATTATTCTGCCAGGTAAGCATAGGCTACTTTGTCGTTAACATTGAACTGTTTTTGGCCTTTCCATTTACCAGAAGATTTTTCATTAGCATCATCGCTAACGGCTACACAGTGGTAGCTGTGCACACCGTACATACACAGAGGGGGACTCGTTGCCTCTTCAAAAAGTTGCAGGAAATCCAAGTCACTGATTCATTCTGTTCATGTCTTATTATAAACTTTATTTTTATTTGTTAAACTTCTTGCGACTATCAAACCCGTATCCGGGAGCGTAATCATAGCCTCAAGCTCATTACCATAACGCAACGTTAACTATTCATGAAAATCGCAAATGAAAGAAATATATTCAAGCACAAGCTTAGCCTTTTGTTAACAACACTGTCATCTCAGATTTTCAAAATATGCTTTTCAACCATAGCTACACAAGCATTTGTGTAAGAGTATTGATATCCTAGCATAGCATTAAGCCTAGCATTCAGCAGGCAACATTTTCACAAAAACAAGAAAAGCATTCAAATAAAATCATTTACCTTTGAAGAACTTTGGATGTTTTCAATGACAAGACTCTCAGTTAGATAGCAAATGTTCATTTTTTCCCAAAATATTATTTGTGTAGGAGAAATCGCTACGTTTTGTTCATCACGTTTGGCTAAGAAAAAAATCTGAAAATGCAGTCACTACAACGCCAAAATTTTTACCAAATTAACTCCATAACAGAAACATGGCAAACGTTGTTTAGAATCAATCCTCAAGGTGTTTTTCACATATCTATTCGATGATAAATCATTCGTGGCAGTTGGGTTTCTCCTCAGAAGCAAACGGAAAAATACTGCAGCTGGAGATTACGCAATAATTCCGACGGAGGACACCAAGCGACCACCTGGTAGATGTAGTCTAAAATGGTCAATCTTCCAATGATATGCCTCCAAATACGTCACAATGCTGTCGACACTATGGGGAAACGACAGAAAGTCTAAGCTCATTCGTGGCCCATTCACAGCCATATAAGGAGTCATTGGAACACAGCGCCTTCAAAATCTGGGGCACTTCCTGTTTGAAATTTCATCTTGGTTTCGCCTGTAGCATCAGTTCTGTGGCACTCACAAACAATATCTTTGCCGTTTTGGAAACGTTAGTGTTTTCTATCCAAAGCTGTCACTGATATGCATAGTCGAGCATCTTGTCGTGACAAAATATCGCGCTTAAAACGGGAACGTTTTTTATCCAAAAATGAAATACCGCCCCTAGAGTTCCAAGAGGTTTTTAAGTTAAATAAATGTTTTAATATTGTTGAATTACATATTATTCTCTGGATTCCGTGATTCCGTCCGTGTTTTCTGTTTCGCAGATTTTATATGGCCCCACATAAGTGTTCAATTGGGTTGAGATCTGGTGATCGACACACACCCTTTAACCCCCCCCCGCCACCCCTTATACTCCTTTTAAGAAGGAAGTGGTCCGATGAAGCAGATGCTAAGCTACAGGAACAGCACAGACTGGAATATGTTCCTCGATTCATCTGCTATGTTTTTCTTTAAAGGCAGTAAATGAGGCTGAATTAACTGTTTCGCTGCCAGACAAGGTTCCGCTGATAGCCAGGTGTAGCAGTGGTAAGGATTCACGCCATGGTGCTGAAAAGACAAGCAGCCATACTGCTTGTTCTGTGCGTGATTTCCTGCAAGACAGGAATGTCAGTGTTCTGCCATGGCCAGAGAAGAGCCTGGATCTTAATCCCATTGAGCACGTTTGGGACCTGTTGGATAGGTGGAAGAAATGTCCGGAAACTTGCAGGTGCCTTGGTGGAAGAGTGGGGTAACATCTCACAGCAATAACTGGAAAATCTGGTGTAGTCCATGAGGAGGAGATGCACTGCAGTACTTAATGCAGCTGGTGGCCACCCAGATACCGACTGACTTTTGATTTTGACCCCCCTTTGTTCAGGGACACACTATTCCATTTTTGTTAGTCACATGTCTGTGGAACTTGTTCAGTTTATGTCTGCTGTTGAATCTTGTCATGTTCATAAAAATATTTACACATGTTAAGTTTGCTGAAAATAAACACAGTTGACAGTGCGGGGACGTTACTTTTTTTGCTCAGTTTACTATAGTAGTAAAGGCCAAATTCAATATTTGACCTTAAATTCATAATCAAATATCCAAATTATCCATGGTGTGACCTTAAAACAATTCCAAATGTCAGCTAAAACTTTTAAGACTTAATGACTGCATCAACAACATTGTCCCCACAGTGACCATACAATATATACAGTGCCTTCAGAAAGCATTCACACCCCTTGCCTTTCCCACATTTTGTTGTTACAAAGTGGGATTGAAATGGATTGAATTGTATTTTTTTTGTCAACGATCTACACAAAATACTCTGTCAAAGTCAAAGAACAATTCTAACATCTGCTGTTTCCTGAAGTCCACGATCATCTCCTTTGTTTTGTTTTGTTGATGTTGAGTGAGAGGTTATTTTCCTGACACCATACTCCGAGAGCCCTCACCACCTCCCTGTAGGCTGTCTCGTCATTGTTGGTATTCAAGCCTACTACTGTTGTCTTCTGCAAACTTGATGATTAAGTTGGAGGCGTGCATGACCACGCAATCATGAGTGAACAGGGAGTACAGGAGGGGGCTAAGCACGCACCCTTTTGGGGCCTCAGTGTTGAGGATCAGCGGGGTGGAGATGTTGTTTCCTACCTTCACCACCTGGAGGTGGCCTGTCAGGAAGTCCATGACCCAATTACACAGGGTGGGGTTGAGACCCAGGGCCTCAAGCTTAATAATGAACAGCATTCTTACATAGGTATTTCTCATGTCCAGATGGGATTGTGCAGTGTGATGGCGATTGCATCGTCTGTGGACCTATTGGGGTGGTTTGCCAATTGAAGAGGGTCTAGGGTGACAGGTAAGGTGGAGGTGATGTGATCCTTGACTAGTCTCTCAAAGGACTTCATGATGACAGAAGTGAGTTCTATGGGGCGATTAGTTCAGTTACCTTTGCATTCTTGGGTACAGGAACAATGGTGGCCATCTTGAAGCATGTGGGGACAGCAGACTGGGATAGGGAGAGATTGAATATGTCCGTAAACACACCAGCCAGCTGGTCTGCGCATTTTCTGAGGACTCGGCTTGGGATGCCGTCTAGGCTGGCAGCTTGTGGGGATTTTACTCGCGTCTGCCACAGAGAAGGACAGCCCTCAGTCCTTGATAGCGGGCTGCGTCTGTGGCACTATATTATCTTCATAGCGGGTAAAGAAGGTGTTTAGTTTGTCTGGAAGCAAGGTCAGCGTTCTGTGCAGGCCAGTTCATCTCGACAAACCTTTTTTGTGTGGACCTCACGGGGTGTTGTCATGCTGAAACAGGAAAGGGCCTTCCCCAAACTATTGCCACAATGTTGGAAGCATGGAGTCGTCTAGAATGTCATTTTATGCTGTAGCGTCAAGATTTCCCTTCACTGGAACTAAGGGGCCTAGCCCGAACCATGAAAAACAGCCCCAGACCATTATTCCTCCTCCACTGAACTTTACAGCTGGCACTATAAATTCGGGCAGGTAGCGGTCTCCTGGCATCCGCCAAAACCAGATACTTCAGATTGTGAAGCGTAATGCATCACTCCAGGGAATGCGTTTCCACTGCTCCAGAGTCCAATGGCGGCGAGCTTTACACCACTCCAGCCGATGCTTGGCATTGCACGTGGTGATCTTAGGCTTGTGCTCAGCCATGGAAATCCTTTTCATGAAGCACCTGACAAACAGTTCATGTGCTGATGTTGCTTCCAGAGGCAGTTTGGAACTCGGTAGCGAGTGTTGCATCCGAGGACATGAATTTTACGCGCTTTAGCACTTGGTGGTCCGGTTTTGTGAGCTTGTGTGGCCTACCTTTTTGCGGCTGAGTCGTTGTTGCTCCTAGACACTTCACAATAACAGCACTTACAGGTGCAGCTCTAGCAGGGCAAAAAAATGGATAAACTGACTAGTTGGTGTCATCCTATGATGGTGCCGTGTTGAATGTCACTGAGCCCTTGTTTGTTGATGGGGATTGAAAGGCTGTGTAGTCACTTTTTATACACAAATAGCCAAATCCACTAATTTGAAGGGGTGTCCACATACTTTTGAATATATTGTGTAGCTACCTCAATTACCTCATGCCCCAGCACATTGACTCAGTACTGTTACTCCCTGTATATAGCCATGATATTTTTACGCATAATTGTTATGTGAAATGGCCCCTGTCAAAATTGTTGTTTTTGTTCAAATGTTTTGCGCTTGTAATGCATCATAATGCATCTTTGAAAAATAACTATGACATACCTAATGAATAAAACAAGACTTTGGTGACACCCCTCTGTGTATTTGGAACTTTTGGAAATGAAGCTCCTCCTCCCTGTGCCAGCCCTACAATCTTTACAGACTTAGCGAGTGTGCTAAAACGTAAGTTATTCATGCCTTTTGCAGAGAGTGAATAATTCCTCCATGTTCATTTAATAGAGAGAAAATCTAAGTTCAATCATAATCTTAATAACCGAACAATGTAGCTTAAATCCACTTTTGTTCTCATTTTTTGTTGAAGTTCCCTCGTAACCCACTGTCTCTTATTTAGAATACCCCAAATGCATAATATGAGAGCACCCCGCATATAAGGTCATGGTTTGCATCAGGGTTTATAACAATTTACAGTATTCAATGCTGTATAATAGTTCCTCACCTAACTATTTCCCAAATAGAACCTGCCCATTGGTGCGGACTGTGTTGGCTCACTCAAACTCACATACATCTCCAAGGTAAGAGATTTGCTCATGAATTTGCACATCATTGATTTTATACAGTCTCGATAGGTGCTTGTTGAAAAAAGGGATATTAATATACACTGAGTAAACCAAACATTAAGAACATCTTCCTAATATTGACTTGAATCCCCCCCCTCCCCCAGGCACAAACCAATGTGCCTGGCATTTAATATTTCTTTAACCTGGCTTCTTCCCTTCATCTACACTGATTTGAAGTGGATTTAACATCAGTAAGGAATCATAGCATTCACCTGGTCACTGTCAAGGAAAGAGCAGGTGTTTTAAATGATCCGTTCACTGTGAGCAGTCGTTAATTGTGGTTTTTGTACTTCTCTTGCCTCGTAGGTCAGCGACGCCACTAAGCAGAGACCAAAGGCGGAGTTTTGCTTTGGTAAGATTGTTTTGAGAATAACTATTCTCTTTCCTCTGCTCAATTCATATGGAAATGTTTGCAACTTGGCTGGGCTTTTTATGACCTCTTCAGCATTTATAAACCATAGCCAAAGATTCTGTAAACTTAGTTCTAGATTTATTTATCTTGCTCCTTTGCACCCCAGTATCTCTACTTGCCTATTCATCTTCTGCACATCTACCATTCCAGTGTTTATTTGCTATATTGTAATAACTTTGCCACCATGGCCTATTTATTGCCTTACCTCTCTTATCTTACCTCATTTGCACATACTGTATATATACTTTTCTACTGTATTATTGACTGTATGTTTGTTTATTCCATGTGTAACTCTGTTTTGTATGTGTCAAAACTGTTTTGCTTTATCTTGGCCAGGTCGCAGTTGCAAATGAGAACTTGTTCTCAACTAGCCTACCTGGTTAAATAAAGGTGAAATAATAAAAATTGAAATAAAGTTTATATGGCCATGGGCTCTTTTTCCCCAGTTGTGTTAAGCTGAGTTGGCCAAATGATGAATACATATGGGGGTAGCTGAGTCCATGTTTCTGTCCAGCAATAAATTCATATCTTTTCAGGATTGACAATGACCATATGTCTGCCCTGACAGATGCCACTATGAACACAAGGCTAGAGTGTTTAGATTAACTTGAACCTGTCACCTCTTTCACCTCTGCATGCTTTCCCCTTGGCATGCTAAGGACATCCCTGCTTAGGTTCAACAGAGGTATGCAGGGTAGCAGCTGACCAGGGTACTTACTGTATAAGGTCCCTTCTTGCCCTCTTAGTTTATCTGGTTCAGGTGTGTGTGTGTGTGTGTGTGTCAGCATTTAAAGACGATTTTATGGTCATTCCGGCATCTGCATTGGCCGTACAGCATTTACTGCGATGCGGCCTCCGTAGAAGTCAGGGCATTCATACTACTAGTGCTTTGTGGTGCAGAGCTGTTGTCACAGATGTGAGTTTGTGTTAATACAGGACGTACAGCCCCACCTACCGTCAACCAATCATGTCAGTGTGCAGCTATACAGAGCCCTCCGCATTGCTAAAACATTTGGGAGGCGCGCAGCCATGAAGTACGGAGCTTGATTTGGCCTTCACAAGCCTCCAGAGGTTCCGCAGTTGCGTCGCACCCTCTGTCCGGAGCCTCAGGACCGTATTGCCACATCAGGCATAAATTGGCTTTTAGACTTGGGTGGTATACCTTATAGCGGCATATTTGGAAATAGCCACTGTATGTTTTAATTTTTTTTGCTCAATAATGTCAATACCGTTAACTATTTATTTTGAAGTTTTTTTTAATACATTTGAATATTTGTAACTACTTTTTAACCTCTTAAATGTGAAATCCCACGTTTGGGGAACCTGCGCTGTTCTGGTACCGATTCCGACCGACATCTTTACTTATAAATTGATCTGTGGACACCATAGATCGAAATGAGCGATAGCCCTGGTTCCCAACAGACACAGTAGTGCCATTTTTTTTTTACCTGTGTGACGTAGGATGTGAGATCTGAAACCACTTGTATCTGGGATGTCCCTCCTACCATTTAATTCGCTCTTCCGACTTTCCATCAACTCTTTGCTGAACTGCCCACTGACAAAGCACATGCGTGCAATCCTTACAATGTAGTGCAGTAGGAGAGAGTGGTTTCATCACTGTAGCATATTCAGAGATTGATTTATAGCCATTCATCTAAAATAAATCTGATTTTAAACCCCAAAAATATATACTTTTAGGACAATATTAATGAGATGAAAGGTGAGTTCCTAGCAAGTTCAGGAAGCAAAGCTAGAGCTCTGTGAGCCGTTCACAGCGATGGGGGCAAACGTTTTGATCGAGAGAAAATATGCAATGTTTCTTTAACACTTAACATACAAATATGTATTTTGCAGTTATAAGGAAGGTGAAATCTTAATAATTTTATAATTTGATGACACTATTTATAATGCATACAAGTCCGTTCAAGCCTTGTTCATACAGTTTTGTTGAATAGGATATGCATCATAAAATATTTCATATTATACTTGAACTTGTGTCCTCAAACGTGACTACACCTCAGCAGTTTAACATTTTTATTTTTACCAGAAAGATGAGATTTTCACCTTTTTAATTGAGTATGCAGCATTACTAGTTATTGTTTATGGCCATCTCATTATAAACAACTTTTGGGGGTTACGCAGATTTACATTTAACTGGTTTTATGTAAATACCTGCAGTCCTCTTGTGCAATACGGTAGGAGATACATTTTTCAATTTGAAGCTTACCAGTAGTCCCCAGTGTAGTCCCTTACCAGTAGTCCCCAGGTGATGTTTGTTTTAAAAGCACACAACGACGAGAGAGCCTTGTGAGTCACTCACTGTTGTGCAGTACACGCCAGGTGATTTAGTTACAGTATGGAATTCACAACTAAATGTTTGCCAGCTAAATATTTTTTAACATAAAGTTAAGTCTGAAATGTGCTAAATGCTTTGCAATTGTGCATTTGGTTTGATCATTTAGTAGCTAGTTGACTGTCTAGCGAAGGGGTTAGCTTCTTCCAAAATCAAGCTTCACTTGATTTTGATCCCCAATGTTTGTTTTGTGCATGAAACAGAGTATAACAATTTGTTTTATTATTTGTATAAGCTTTATAAGCTGGCATATATGTCCTTAAAATAGGTCAGTGGATCAGTGGGGTTTTGTTGAGTTCCGGTATTTCCGAATATCTTGGTGGCACAAGGTTGGTATGACAATCTGGATACCGCCTAAGCCTAGTCGTGGCTCTGATGCTGCTGTGTGACTCAACCACACACGTTTTGTGTGTGATTGCAGCTGTGAGTCAGATCTTAGATGACCTCTCCCAGCTTGTTATTCACTTCTATTGATAACCCCCACCACCTTTGGTAAACACCTCTTCAGCCAGACTGTGTTGGTACAGCTTAAAGTGGGGTAAATTGTTTGTGGTAACATGGCATATACACACCCCTGCCAGATACCATTTTAGCACATTTAGATTAATTGCCTAATCTTATTTTCTTCCATGGTCTACTTGTCTCAGTATGTTTAACAAAATGCCCATGCCATGTCTGCCTGTTACTGATTCTCTCCCACTCATTGAATCACTCATTTATTCCACAGCATTAATGTTCAATCAATGGTGATCTCTCTGCTTTCAGTTTCTATCACTGTGGGATTTGTGTGGACATGACTTGTGAGAAGGACTCTAAAGTGCAACCATTTTATTGTCAAATATTTTGCTGTGCCAGATAACCTTTGTAATGATCAGGCTTCGCTGTACCGCTGTTTGTCAGTGCCCTAGAGCACAGATTCGTGAACATGGTGGTTGCACCATTACTACAGAGAGCCACTTGTCTCAAAAGTTGTCACCCATATTACCGGCATAACGTTTTTTTCCTTCTATTGTGCGCTGGTCTGGATGCATCTCTGTTGGTGGGTCGCATTTTACATGATTAAACTGTCGCAGGCTGTTCCAAAACCACTTGCGGGCCATTAACACCTTGTCAGTCATGTTATCTCTAGTCCTGCAGATTAAATAATTGTTCCTTTTTATGATGCAAGTATCAAGCTTGGTACACTAATACAGGATACCTTCAGGAACATTTTAAAGATTAGAGGCAGTCTGGGAAGCCTGTCAGTCAACCGGATTTCCTGTTGGAAGAAAATAGGTTAAAACGGAGAAAAGGCGGCGAAGTTAGAGGGATATTAAGAGCCCAAAATCTGTCTTCTCCAGCAGGTGCTGTTTTTTCATATTTCTTTGCTCACCATGCAAGGAGTTTTTGTATTGACGGTCAATGAGTGTCGAATTTGGATAAAACATTTTATGGCTTATTTGCTACGTGTGGCTTATTTGATTGTATAGATGTTTTGTAATGCTTAGGTTGTTATGAGTGTACTGATTTAACTTTGAGAAGAAACACTATCGGAATTGTGCCTTTTGTTCACAAGCGTGTAGCCCTCATTGGCCCACCTGATCTTGCCTTCGCCCGACTGTTTTCCATTTTTGAATAAATGTATTTTCAATGTTAGAGCGGCCACTAGAGTATCTGATCAATATAATGGGTAATCTGTGGGTAAATCCTTCCAAACAATATTTAAATGAATTTGTAATTTTATCTAGGCTTGGGCGGTATCCAGATTGTCATACACTATATATTCAAAAGTATGTGAACACCCCTTCAAATTAGTGGATTTGGCTATTTCAGCCACACCTGTTGCTGACGTGTATAAAATTGAGCAACCAGCCATGCATTCTCCATAGACAAACATAAAATGGGTTTCTATGGCCAAGCAGCTTCACACAAGCCTAAAATCATCATGTGCAATTCCAAGCGTCGGCTGGAGTGGTGTAAAGCTCTCCGCCATTGGACTCTGGAGCAATAGAAACGTGTTCTCTGGAGTGATGAATCACGCTGAGAGAGAGACTTAGTAATGATGGTGTTTAAGTTGTGCTTGGCCATGCAGTCATGGGTGTACATGGAGTACAGGAGGGACTAAGCACTCACCCCTGAGGGGCCCCCGTGTTGATGATCAGCATGGCAGAGGTGTTGTTGCCTACCCTTACAAACTGGGGGTGGAGGGAGGTCTTTACTACTGGGGTCCTTAGCTTAGTGATGCACTTTGTTGGCACTGATGTTGAACACTGAGCTGTAGTCCATGAACAACATTCTCACATAGCTGTTCCTTTTGTCCAGGTGCGAAAGGGCAGTGTGGAGTGCGATTGAGATTGTGGATCTGTTGGGGCGGTATGCGAATTGGAGTGGGTCTAGGGTTTCCGGGATGATGGTGTTGATGACCAGCTTTTTAAAGCATTTCATGGCTACCGGCATGAGTGCTACGGGCAGTAGTCATTTAGGCAGGTTACTTGGGGACATGGACTATGGTGGTCTGCTTGAAACTTGTAGGTATTACAGACTCGGTCAGGGAGAGGTTGAAAATGTTGGTGAAGACTAATTGCCTGTTGGTCCGCGCATGCTCTGTGTACATGTCCTGGTAATCGGTCTGGCCCCGCGGCCTTGTCAATGTTGAACTGTTTAAAGGTCTTGTTCACATCGGCTATGGAGAGCGTGATCAGAGTCGTCCGGAACAGCTGGTGCTCTAAAAGGCATTTAGCCCGTCTGGTAGGCTCGGCTATAATGTAATTTAACACATTGATCAGAAGGGGAGAAGGCGAAAAGTAGAGGAAGTTGGGGATTAAATAATTAAGAGATAACGATATATGGAGACAGGAGTGCTCTCTGTGCCGGAATCAGGAATTGACCTAAAAACCCTTTGTGATTGACAAGTGCGTGTGTGATTTGTGATGGCCTCCAGCCCTTTTTTGTTAACATTGGGGATGAATGGTCATTACAGAGGGGATAGGTAGGGCTGCTGATGGCTTTGATGCCATTTTCCACTCTCATATAATGGACCCAATGCTCCTGCTATGCCTAGTCTTATTAGTAACAGCAGACAATCCTCTCTCTTCCCTCTCAACCAAGCTCTAATTAAGCTACAGTGTTTTATGTTGTCAACTTTTGAATTGGGTCACTCACTATTGTCTTCTCTTTCTTGGCCTTTCCCTTCCTCTTTCTCAGTCATCAATGCTGGCATGAGGAAATTCTTCCTCCAGGCCAATGATCAGCAGGACCTGGTGGAATGGGTGAATGCTCTCAACAAGGCCACCAAAATCACTGTGAGTCTCACTCAATTCTGCACTGTCTTCTATTACTAAGGACCTGAAGACCCAGCCTAGTCCTCTTTAGAAAACGATGATTTCCTGTTCATGACTGAATATTTCCTGTTAAAGTGAGTAAAATCTCAAGATTTCACTTGTGTGTGAGTCAGATAGTGACTCAGGATGGTGTATTGTTGGTAGACCTTTCTGCCCTTGATTTGGGGGAGCTGTGCAGTACTCCCACTCTAATCTTGGAATCTCTCCAACCTCAAAAAGGGCTAGAAACAGGAGAGGATGTCTGCAGAAGTGATTAACCAACATACACAGAAACAGTCACAGAATCGAGGTCTACTGTACATGTTATGAATGTTTGTCACACTGTTTTCTCTTGCAGGTGCCAAAGTCATGTAATGCCCAACAGAATGTGGAGAACCAGAAAGCTCTTCTGGACATCCTGGGACCCAAGAAGCAGGTCTCCTACAGGACTGACATCATTGGGGGAGTTCCCATCATCACCCAGACGCAGGTAGCCAAGGCTAGCCGCCCTACCTATCCCTAACCCTAGCTAGTTGCATGTCAATAGAGTTGCAGTTGATAGTTTGAGCATCTACAGTCCTTCTTTAGGGTCCTTCTTTAGACATAATGACTTATGTCTACCCCCATAACTCGGCCTCACTAGATATTGCCTTACCTAGTCAGCCTCTTATTAAGTTGTACATTTAACTGAGATGTTGTGGATGTAAATCACCTTTGGTGTATTTCCCTCCAACAGCAGGAAGGGGGAGAGGGCCAGGAGGGTTCGGAGCGTGAGTTGCTGCGGAGGTCGTACAGCCAGCTGCCATACTTCCTGGGCAGGCCGACCCAGGACCGGGCGGTCATCAAGTCTGGATACTGTGTGAAGCAGGGAGCTGTGGTGTGTGTAATGGACTATGGTGGGGTACAGTGAGAGGCTCTGAGTTTGGGGTACTTTAGGTTAAAGTACGAGGCCATGAGTATGAGGAAGTAAATTGCAATTTTGTTCCCCCAGATGAGAAATTGGAAAAGAAGATATTTCTTACTGGAGGATAACACCATGAGTTACTTCAAATCAGATCTGGTAAGCAATTTTCATTAACACTGGAAAGAATACCGGAATGACTTATTACACGCACTCACACACTCACACTGGGTTTGTCCTCTTGTCCTGACACGCTCCACCTCAAGTCCTTGGAATCTTGTGCCATTGCTACACATGTCCTAGCATGCCCCTGTCTCTGTGCCCTACCACACGCACGCACGCACATGCACACACTCCACAAAGCACTTCCATGCTTGCCTATATTTTGCACCAGCATGTGTCTATTTGGCGTGGACAGTCTTTCTCCCTTGTCTTCCAAATATACTGTATCAATAAGGTCTTGAAAGTTGGTTTTACTCAACAAAGATGATTCCTAAAGACTGTGGAGCAAGTTTCATAGCACACGTTATAGCAGTATGGTATACATTTTGGGCTCTTTAAAATGTTATTTTTCATTTTCTTGAACCGCTCCCCCTCTCTCTTCAGGAGAAGGAGCCTCTGAGAATGATTCCATTGAAGGAGGTCCACAAAGTTCAGGAGTGCAAACAGAGGTACTACACAACTCTCAACATTGTCATGGTAGAACGTAGCCTCTACATCTACCTACATTTGGCATGTAGCCAACTTTGATTTTGATCACTGTAGGATTTGTATTTCCAGTGACATCATGATGAGGGATAATCTCTTTGAGGTCGTCACCACTTCTAGGACTTTTTACATCCAGGTGAGAAGAGACCCAACATCTTTTTACCAACACACTATTACATAATGTCTAAATCAGGGATGGGCAAATTTGGTGGGGCCACAAAAAATCTGAACTAATGATGAGGGGCTGGAGTGGCCGCTGGCGTACCACCCGGGGGACCCACAGCCATACACTGGCTGAATTCAGTCGATGATAGGACATAGACAAGTTGTAAATACAACAACATGTACTGATATGTTATCATACAAAAATTGAGACGTATGGTCTGTTTACATATATTTTAAAGGCTATTTATACAGAAAATGTGTAAAACCAGTACAAACTGTATTTATGAGTATACGACAATGTTTTAGGTTGACAAATTATATTACGCAATTTCTGATATCTCCTGCATAAATAAAATCAGGATTTTGCCTCTACAGCCATTCATTCCAGTTAGACTGGTTTGATATTCTCCTTGACTAATATGTCTGCCATTTTCACCCCATTCTGGAACTTGGAGGGTTTATGACATAGATTCTATTAAATTACCAGAGGGGCTATGGTCGTCCCCCTTTGGGCCAATTGAGATATCACGTGTGACCTAATACATTTCAGTTAATTACGATAGCTCCTGCCTTGGGCCAATCAGTGTATTTTTGTAAATGCTGGCTCTCTATGGTAAGATGCATAATTTACCCAAATTCCATCAGAATCGGTCCAGTGCTGTCTGAGATATCACGTACAGCAACAGGTCCACAGTTCCCTCCCCGATTTCACCTTGGGGGACAATTCGCAGTTTTACAGCTCATTTCCTGCAATTCTACACATTTTGACATAGGGTGCAGAGAAATGTTTGCATTTTTAGGCTAATTTCCTGCAATTCTACACATTTTGCCCTGTCCTCTGCCATGTTAATATAATATCTGAGTTGTATTTTTTTTTAAATTTTACCTTTATTTTACTAGGCAAGTCAGTTAAGAACAAATTCTTATTTTCAATGACGGCCTAGGAACAGTGGGTTAACTGCCTGTTCAGGGGCAGAACGACAGATTTGTACCTTGTCAGCTCGGGGATTTGAACTTGCAACCTTTCAGTTACTAGTCCAACGCTCTAACCACTAGGCTACCCTACCGCCCCAACGGCGGTGAGAGTGATTTAAAATCATTGGGGCTCCACCGGTCAGTAATTCAACCACGATTACGACAAGTTTAGCTAGCTAGACTAATTTTCCAATCCCCACCAAAAACATTGCTGACATGGGCTAATTGAGTGATAATGAATCGTGTTCTGAAAGCAGCTCTGCACTGGTCACTAGCTGGCACAGCCACAAAGTCATATAATCTGATTTTCAACCTACCCTTAACCACACTGCTAACCCTAATGCCTAACTTAAGATCAAAACGATCATTTTTGTTTTCATGAATTTTTTGGTAATTGTATAGGTAATTTTGATTTAGCAGAAGGCCTATCTAAGGGGATATCGCTCAGTTCTCCCTCCAGGACAAGACTTGTGACAATAAATGTAAACCTGTGACTGACATAACACAACAACAAAAAACTGCTGATGCACAACTACATTTCAAAATCGCACCTTGTGTATTCTACTATTGTAACTCAACCGTAAATTGAGAACCCCAATAATGTTTTGAAATATATTTTTGGGAAATTGATCCACAGGCTGGCAGCCTGTTTCCCCGTCTCTGGTGTAGATTAATGTCAAGAATTTTACCCCTTCGGTATATTTCTTTCCCTCACCCACTTTACTATTTGCCCCTTATCCCCACTCCCTTCCTCCAACCCCCCTCCCTCATCCTCCCCCGTCTCCTCTTTCTTTGCAGGCTGACAGTCCAGAGGAGATGCACAGCTGGATCAAGGCTGTCTCTGGTGCCATCGTAGCCCAGCGGGGACCTGGGAGATCTGCAGCCACAGTATGTAACCACCCAGCAGGCCACTGGGTTTATAGGGCTACTGCATGCGCTGTCACTTCTGGCCAGTCTCCTGTCTCTCTGGTCCTTAGTAGCAACACAAACTGATCTGATCTCCATTTGTTTCACGTGTTCATGGCAGCCCAAGCCAAGAGCGATGGCTCAGACACACACCACACACACAAACAGTGAGGATGCAGGGAGGAGTGAAAAGTATGTCACATTCTGTACTGACTGCAGAGGGTAGAGGTTGGCATCCTCACCCAGGTTCCCCTTCTACTGTAGGTGTTGCATAGGCAATCGCCACATCAGGGTTTCCATTAGAAAACTGTGGCACCGGACATTTGAGCGGCAGCATTTTAATTTACTGGACATTTGAGAAATGTATCCATTGGGTGCGTAACCTGATAAGGGCGTCCACCCACTGTGCTCAAAATGACAGATCACATTTAGATTATGGTAATTCATCTTAACGGACCATACAAGTCAAGGATGCAACGACGACTTCTGTTGTGCGTTTGAAGATGTTAGAATAACTGTCCACATGTACTTTTCCTCAGCCAACAAGACGAGTAATGAACAGCAACATCACTAGTCTATGTCCCCTCTACTATCCCCCGTAGTAGAAAAGTGTACCTATTCTATTGTTCAGCTTGTCGTTTTGTGCGAGAAAGAAATGGCGTATTCCAAACAAACTCTGGGACAGTTGTGGGAGGATACATCACAAATTCATGTAGCCTAGACTACATCAAAAACATTTAAAAAAAGCAATGAGGCTGATGCAACAGAGCAGAACATTTAGCTTAAAATGTTGATCAACTATAATTTGTTCACATTATAGGTGCAGCAATGTGCACAAGGCAGTAGACTACTTGCTGATGTTCGTTGCATAATGCAGTTAACAGTAAAACACTGTAGTCAAAAGCACACTGCACATGTGAGCGGTTTCATGAGACTGAGATGAAAATATCTGTCTGAAAATGGGGAGGTCTGTTTTCAAATGATGGAGCAAAGAACATGATAAAAATATGTTAGAAAATGTAACGGATTCTACAAGAATCAATATCACTCCCTAAAAACATACCCCTATGGAACAATCCTTGGATAGCTTTTAAAAATTCACAGATAAATTGTCCCACATGGAAAACTTAAGGCATAGAAACTGTAAATTACTTGGTAATAGGGAATACAATTATTTCCATGACAGAATTAAAAAGCAATTTTGGACTGACCAATGTAGATATTTTCAAATACATGCAAGTTTCATATCACTACATTTCGATCTAAAATCTTTCGGATATCAGAGCAATGTTGGGGGAATTCTATTTGAGCCAGAAAATTATACTCATATGATAGATAAGATATACTAAACCTTGCAGAGATCCTATCCAACTGACAGTCTCTTAGAAAATAATATCAACTACTGGTACCAAGACCTAAAAGGATCTGATATCGGCACAAGATGGAGTATTGGAACAAAACTAACAAAATTATAGTTAATTAAAATGTATGCTTAATCCAGTATTGACTAATGTACAGAATGTATTATACAAGAGACAAAATTCAGAAATTCTTCTTGCACAACGGTTGAATCATGTCGTAAGCGTAAAACCAACACTGACTCGATGATTCATGCCTTCTGGGAGTGCTGTAAAGTCTGAACGTAATGGGCGGAGTTAGAACGTTGGCTGTCAGAAGTTTTACAATATACATTTACTTGAATGCTGTCTGCATATTTCAAGACATGGCATATGAGGGTTGGCTGAGACCCAATGGGTTGTACTGTACTTTTCTCATCAATCATGTAGAAAACTTTTGCTTAACTGAAAATCAAGTGATCCTGCATTGTTGGGATGGTGGAAGAATCAAATGCATTATTATTTGAAGACTGAAAGGGTGTGGGCGACAGAGAAGGGCAGAGTGTCGCAGTTTGAGGCCATGTGGAGTAGAGTATTGCAGGCGCTGGAGATTGTGGTGGTGGAAACGTGGGTCTGGGCAGATGCGATGTCGAAGTTTGCGTGCGTCTGTCTGCTGTCTTTTGTCTGTTTTAGGTTTATTGTTTGACAAACAAAATGAAATGTTACAAAAAGAGAGGGAAATATTTTGGCTGCTGGACAATGAAAGATAATTGATTTGAAAGCCAGTAGAACATGAGAGAAATAGGCTACTGGTTTCAATGGCATATGGAAGACTTGA
This sequence comes from Oncorhynchus nerka, assembly GCF_034236695.1. Taxonomy (NCBI): domain Eukaryota; kingdom Metazoa; phylum Chordata; class Actinopteri; order Salmoniformes; family Salmonidae; genus Oncorhynchus; species Oncorhynchus nerka. The sequence goes on along the minus strand of NC_088423.1, from coordinate 37,186,349 downwards.
TCAAATATTTGCCTCCAGGTTTAGTCATCTTTTGGCTAGGCTACTTTGAAGCTAGGTAAACAAGCCTCATAATATGTAGTACAACATTCAGGTTTCAAACAATTAAGCATATGTTTAAAAAAAAATGCATACTGTTTCCAGATCATTGCAAAGTGGTGTGTGGCGCACTGAAGCTTGCCTACCGTTATATCCACTTGAATGGGAAGTGCGCTTCAATTATCAGTTGAGAAATAAAAATATCAGCTCTTTTTAATGGTGGCAATCAAAGCAGTTAACACACAATTTTATTAAGAATTGTTTCACAGTGATTGGGATTATAAAAGCTAATTTCACTCTCGCACTGTCTGAGAGATTAAACTAGGCTCTGTATCTTTATGCTGTGCCAATTTAATTCCACCAAATTATGCAAATGAACCCATCGACCAATAAGCATTTTGACTGGTATTTCCATTAATGAATAGGCTAGAAAGCATTTTGCAATGGGATTTTTTTATTCTCCCGGACAGTTGGTTTGCGCCAATTTGATATATCATCTTTAAAAAAAAAAATATCGGCCAAAAGCAGGCTATTACCGACTAACGGAAACCCTGCTCCACATGTATACTTCTCTTTCTACCACTCCCTCTCTTCCCCCTGTACTGTGGGCTAGGCTGGCCCTCCCCAGCCTGCTCTAATCCAGCTGTCCACTGTGTTGTTGCAGATGCGGCAGGCCAGACGGCTGTCAAACCCCTGTATACAGAGGTATACGGCCCGAATCGGGGAGTGCAGCACGTATGTCAGCTCCTGTACCCCAAAGTGCCTTCTATATACTGTTGGTTTTCACTCACTTTTTGTTTTTTTATGTCATGGTGTGGACTGGAGAGTCACCCATCTGCCTCCCTAAAAACGAAACTGTACATGTCCCTCCCTGTGTGGGCTTTAACCCCTCCACCCCGCTGCCCATTCCATAACTTCCAACTCAAAGTCCTCCTCTCCTCTACCTCTGCTTCTTTGCTTTTCCTGTCTTCCTCTTCATGCTCCACCTCAGCCCTGGGGTTAGTCCCATAAACTCATTCCCTTGACTTAATGTAGCTTAACCTCCCTGGACCTCTGCAGCTAGTCACAACCTCCCATTCACTTCCACTTTGAAACCCTTACTGCACACACACACACACACACACACACACACACACACACTAATGCCTCTCTTGTACAGTGATGAAAGCTCTTGCACAGACCTGTTTCCTGTCTATGTCCTGTCATGTCTCTTCATATGTATCTGACTCTCCTTGTCTTTCTTTCTCTCTGCAGTCTCCTGCAGCTGTGTACCTGTCTTAGATGTCTCACATCCTGCCTGTCTCTAGTTCTACCTCCTGTCCGCTGCCTGTATGTGTGTTTACTCTCTCAAACTGTTGACTTGCATAACCCAGTTAACTTCTCATTTTCTAAGCCAAGACAACTTGCAAGTCTGAATGAATGTTGTCTTTGGGAACTAAACCCTAGTCTTCTTAACATCAAAAAACAGTTTAGCTGTTGGTGTGTTTTGTGTTCTGCATATTTGTATGATGACGACTTCTGTATAAGCACATGTACTCTGAAGCTCTTAAACTAACCGCCCTGGCATACTTGAAGAATCACTCAGCCCTTTGTTTACTCACACATAAGCTGTTGCGGTGTAGGTGTTTCCGTTGCATGGTCTGCTTCAAGTCATGCACATATGTTTTGGCAAATGTTCTGTGCCCGGCTGCATGATGCAGAATTATGATGACTTTGGTGATGCTTTGCACAGCAGATTTGGGAGAAAATATATTTTTGAATAGCCAGGAAAGGCAATCAGGAGTTATTTAAGTATCTGTCACTAACTATTTTTCCTGGGTAAATGGATTGGGTAAGTAGGTGTAGCTGCATATGTTGCCTCCCAATAACAACACCAACTGGTCACTGACATGTTTTTCTTTTTTACTTACTTTATTCCCCACCCCCTCTTGTTTCTTTTTTTTTTTACAGAGATTGAAATCTGACAGTGAAATACTAACTTTAAAAAAATGAGCACTACCACTTCTTCTGCTTTTCACTACCACTGCACTCCTCCCAGCACCCGTCACTGCTCTGCTAGCACTTCTACGGTCTGCAACTGCGGCTACCACTACTTCTACTACTACCACTACTTCTACTACTACCACTGCTGCTGCATCAGCCGCTACACCAAAAGTCTGGCACGGGCTCTATTCACAACTCACCATGTTTCCCACCTGACTGTGATTCTGTGGGACACACCCCTCCCTCCTCTCTCAGCAGGAGCACTGTGGCCGTTCCTCCCCTTCCACATTCTACCGCAGCCAACCGGGGTCCCCCGTCCCTCGCTCGCCCATATCTGCAGTGCCACCCTACCCAGGGTGTCCTTCTGTCGCGGGCAGTGCACGCTCGGAGCCTTGCGTGGGACAGCGAGCACTTCATGAGCCTCCTGCCGCGACCCAACCACGCCCGACTGTCCCTGCAGGAGACACGCCTGTCCAAGTGACCGCCGACACTGCCCTTGAGTCGCCATGGAGACGGCGCAGCAGCTTCGAGCCCTACCCACCTGAACCCCCCCTTGACCTGGACGCTGACGACTTGCCGGTCAGCGAAGTCTGACCCATGAACTACCCCCACACTACCCCATAACCTGGCAGAGGGGGTGGGCTACAGAGTAGAGGCTGTATGACAACGGGGGAAATGAGAAGAATGCTTTTGAATATCTGAGAGTAGCTGAACAGTGGGCCGCTTGTCTCATTTCCACAAAACTGAACAGAAGTCATCTGGATGGAAATTACAGAAAGCAGGCACTGAATTCCAAGCCAAAGTTGGTCTGTATAATGTGTCTGACTTCCAACTATCTCAACCCCCTGTTCGTGAAGCTGTTAATCTACCCCAGCTAGTCAACCCTAGTCACATTAGAGTTGGAGGTGACTCAGACAATGAGACAGGGGGGTTCTGTTCTCTCGTTTTCATTGTTAGGCATCTACTCAGTGGTCAAGGCATGTGGACACTCACATGAAGTCCTGGAATCCACTGTCTCTGTGTGGGCTGGGAGGGTGAGATTTACACTGAACTCTACACCAAAGATTCTGCGCTATTTGCCATTGTCTCCCACCTGCTTGCTCTGTCCTTATTTATTTAATAGGGTTAATTCAGTTTAGAAAACTTTTTTTATGTTGATTTAAAATATACACACAGAGTATACAAAACATGAGGAACACCTTCCTGATATTGAGTTTCATCCCCTTTTGCCCTCAAAACAGCCTCAATTTGTCAGTGCATGGAGTCGAAGGTGTTGAAAGTGTTCCACAGGGATTCTAGCCCATGTTTACTCCAATGCTTCCCACAGTTGTTCAGTTGGCTGGATGTCCTTTGGGTGATGGACCATTCTTGATACACACGAGAAACCCAACAGCGTTGTAGTTCTTACCCACTCAAACTGGTGCACCTGGCACCGACCATACCCTATTCAAAGGCACTTCAATCTTTTGTCTTGCCCATTCTCCCTCTGAATGGCACACATACACAACCCATGTCTCAATTGTCTCAAGGCTTAAAAATCCCTTCATCTACACTGACTGAAGTGGATGTAACATGTGACATCAATAAGGGATCATAGCTTTTACCTGGATTCACCTGGTCAGTCTGTCATGGAAAGAGCAGGTGTTCCTATTGTTTTGTGCACTCAGTGTATACCTGCAGCTCATGACTACGTGGACTCACACAGATGAATTCAGACATGTGTGAGGCTAATATGTTATACCACTCTGCCAAGCAAGCTAGTAAGTGGATATTTTTAAAGGTCCAATGCAACATTTATCTCAATATCAAAGAATTTCTGGGTAACAATTAAGTGCATTACTGTTAAAATTACAAAAATAGCTTCTTAGCAAAGGGCTATTTCTCAATCAAGATTTTTGCTTGGTCTTTCTGGGAGTGGTCTGAGTGAGGGGCATAATTGGAAGACCCTAATGGGAGGGATATTTTAACCTGAAAACCCTCTGTTACTGGCAGAAGTTTGAAACTCCTTTTTGTTTGTAGTTTATTCATTTATACCATCACCAGGCAAGCCAATCTCATCCCACCAACTTGCATTATCTTCACAATTTCAAAGTATTATTCCAACCTCATAGTGTGGAAATATATACAAAACACAGAAAAATCATGTTTTTGACTGCACTGCGCCTTTAAGGCAGCAAGCTATATTCTCTAATTACTGAATAGTTGTCAAGTAACATAGAACTAATCATACCTGTTAATTTCATGCATTCACTGTTGTTTTTGTTGAACTAATGTTGTCTTTAGTTATTTACTTTAATTTATGGTGTATGACCAAATTATTCTAACATACATTTTCTTTATCTGACTTTAAAACCTACAACAATCCCACTCTCCCCACACCATAGTATTACAGTTAGAAAGTTGTTGGTAAACACTGTGGACTGGTACGAGAGAACTGTGCAGTTCTAAACCAAGCCATGTACATTTGCCTAATCCTGCTGGGTACTGTAATGGGGTTTGGATTTGTACCAATAGGACTTCGGTGAGAGAGTGAGTTGTGCAACCGAGCGGGGTGGCTTCATTAAGGGACCAAAGTGAAAAGCAGTTACTTCTAGGGTAGGGATGGTCATTGTCTTGCAGAGATGTTTAAATTAATACTCCTACTGGCCACCAACATGCTTGACCCCTGACCTCTTCATACCTGTATACTGAACAGTGGCTTTAACCATTTTTTGTTTTAGTGACTGCTGCCCGATTTTGTTTAGTTATGACAAAATTGACACTGACTGCTTTGTTCTGCGTGTGTGAAAACATGGTTTTCTTTGGTGACAGTTTGTTGGGATTGTTTTATTTTATGTTGTAATATGTGTTTAGATGTATATTTCCGTTTGAACTTCCCTGTGCCTGTATTGCAATGTAGTGAAGGTCAACCCAACCATGCTACTCAATGGTCTTATTTCAATAGATCTCATTAGTGGTTCTGCAAAACCATACAGCTGCTCAAGTGCCTGCATAAATTCTATTAAAAAACAAAGCTGTTCTAATCCATTTTGTCTTGTGTACTAGATTTGAATTGTCACTATTTATTATGTGGATGACTTGAAAGAAATAAACACTTAGAAAATGCTCACGTGTTGATTTGAATTATTGCAATTCTGTTCAACCTAGATGAGCAACGGCTCATGATCTGCTCATCCAACTTTCCCACTTGCCATTTACACAAATAAAATCAAGGACTAAATCCAGATGACCCAGACAATTACAATTCTATGAAATCATAAACCTGGCTAAATACTAAGAAATGGTTCAACCTCTGTTACTCGGCCTAATAGTTAATTGTATGACTACTCTGCCCCCTGGTGGTGAAATATTAGCATTTTGCTTTCTTCCCAGAGTAGAACTGTCACTACAACTCGCTCCTATACAGACTGATCTTTTGTAATAGTCAGTTAGCAGTCAATATTGTTTGGTGTTCTGTGTGAGCAGTGTGTGATATAAGTTGTGTGTGTGTGGTTGAATGGAGGCCCACGGTGACAGTGATGTCATACAGTTGCTTGTGGACAACAAAAACAACATCTGGATAGACTGTGGGCCGGTACGGCTCTCAGCGCCTGGAGTAGCCCAGTCTCTCTGCCTTTATTGGCCTACAACGGGCTTTTGTGGGGCTTCTGAGAGACAAATAAAGCTGCAGTTGGCCCTAAGAGACCTTTGCATGTACTCATGCAGAATGATACGTCACACCAACAATGTGTCCAAGTTGAGATTTGTCTTGCTTTATTTGGACTTATTAGGGTGTAACCTAAAGTCGATTTCATCCAAAGGTGTTTTATTGGGTTGATATTGACCCTATAGGTTGCCATGTCATTTTCACAAAATACATTCAAATGGCAAGAGTGTTTACAACACCAAATGTCATGAACTCCCCTCTTCTTAGCAATGCAAGAAAAAGTGAACCATAATGAAAACAGGACCCTCTCCATTGGGATGGAGGAGGATGGTAGGCAAGCCCCATAGCACCACACGGGGGCCCTAGGCAACCTCCATCCCAATGCCTGGGCCATGAGTATTGGTCCAACCACCTCATTAAACCATAGTCATTAAAATATCCCATAACCAATCGTATGTGAGAGCGGTTTATGACCGTGATTCATTGGTCCATTGTTTGCTGGATCTTTTACAGCCCACCACAGGCATCTAACGTAACAGAGCTGTGTTGTTCACTACACTATATAAGCCACTAGCTATAACAGGAATTTCCGCTTCTCACACATGCAATTGGCCTATATTTCCTCCAATAACAACAATTTGTTTAATCTTCAATATGTGCAACTTCAAACTGTTTAGATTTCTGTTAGAATACCACGAAGAACAGTTTGCTAATTATCATAGGATCAATGTTTGTTGAAATAAAAAGCTTTGAATGTTAGCTTTGCTTACAAAATTGATTATGATTCATCCCCACCCAAGTTCCCCTCAAATTGGTTTCTGTTTAGTTTTGTTCATTTCTGACCACACATATGGCATAATTAATTAATTAATAAATTGTATATTTTTTTTATAAGATTGAGCAATAATGATTTTATAACTGGCTTATAACCCACAGCCACCATAAAACCCCTCACACCATCACTCGCTGTTTTTGTAGCCTAATTACATGAGTTGAGTCAGTTGCTAAGAGTGACTAGTTCGTATAGGGAACAGTAAAGAACTGGATGTTTAGGGCTGAAACTCCATAATCTCCCTGGCAGACCTATATACATGCTTAATGACCAGGGGTGTAAAGTAATTAAGTAAAAATACTTTAAAGTACTACTTAAGTTGTTTTTTTGGGGGGTATATGTACTTTACTATTTAGATTTTTAGAATGTAGTGAAGTAAAAGTACAAAAATCTAAATAGTAAAGACAATTATCTTATCTTAATTATTAGCATTCAAAATGCAATGAGTACTTTTGGGTGTCAGGGAAAATGTAAAGAGTGAATGTAAAATGTACTTTTTACTCCATACATTTTCCCTGACACCCAAAAGTACTCATTACATTTTGAATGCTTAGCAGGACAGGAAAATCATCCAATTCTGCCTCTGATCTGGCGGACTCACTAAACAAACATTCTTTGTTAATTAGTCATTTCTGAGTGTGCCCCTGGCTATCCGTAAATAAAACATTTAAAACACAAGAAAATGTTGCCGTCTGGTTTTTAAATAAGGAATTTGAAATTATTTATACTTTTACTTTTGATACTTAAGTATATTTAAAACCAAATACTTTTACTTTTACCCTTGAAAGTTACGGTCACAAGACGCAGGCCTCCTTACTGTCCCTAGAATTTCTAAGCAAACAGCTGGAGGCAGGGCTTTCTCCTATAGAGCTCCATTTTTATGGAATGGTCTGCCTATCCATCTGAGAGACCCAGACTCGGTCTCGACCGCGGTCTCGACCGTTAAGCCTTTATTGAAGACTCATCTCTTCAGTAGGTCCTATGATTGAGTGTAGTCTGCCCCAGGGGTGTGAAGGTGAACGGAAAGGCACTGGAGCGACGAGCCACCCTTGCTATCTCTGCCTGGCCGGTTCCCCTCTCTCTACCGTGTTTCTCTGCCTCTCACCCTATTACGGGGGCTGAGTCACTGGCTTACTGGTGCTCTTCCATGCCATCCTTAGGAGGGGTGCATCACTTGAGTGGGTTGATCTTCCTGTCTGGGTTGGCTCCCCCCTCGTGTTCGTGCCGCGGGGGAGGTCTTCGTGGGCTATACTCAGCCTTGTCTCAGGGTAGTAGGTTGGTGGTTGAAGATATCCCTCTAGTGGTGTGGGGGCTGTGCCTTGGCAAAGTTGGTGGGGTTATATCCTGCCTGTTTGGCCCTGTCCGGGGGTATCGTCGGACAGGGCCACAGTGTCTCCCGACCCCTCCTGTCTCAGCCTCCAGTATTTGTGCTGCAATAGTTTGTGTTGGGGGGATAGGGTCAGTCTGTTATATCTGGAGTATTTCTCATGTTTTATCCGGTGTCTTGTGTGAATTTAAGTATGCTTCTTCTAATTCTCTCTTTCTCTCATCTCTCGGAGGACCTGAGCCCAAGGACCATGCCTCAGGACTACCTGGCCTGATGACTCCTTGCTGTCCCCAGTCCACCTGGTCATGCTGCTGCTCCAGTTTCAACTGTTCTGCCTGCGGCTATGGAACCCTGACCTATTCACTGGACATGCTACCTTGTCCCGGACCTCCTGTTTTGGACTCTCTCTACAGCACCTGCTGTCTCTAACTCTGAATGATCGGCTATGAAAAGCCAACTGACATTTACCCCTGAGGTTCTGACCTGTTGCACCCTCGACAACCACTGTGATTATTATTATCTGACCCTCCTGGTCATCGATGAACATCTTGGCCATGTTCTGTTATAATCTCCACCAGGCAAAGCCAGAAGAGGACTGGCCACCCCTCAGAGCCTGGTTCCTCTTTAGGTTTCTTCCTAGGTTCTGGCCTTTCTAGGGAGTTTTTCCTAGCCACCGTGCTTCTACATCTGTTTTGCTTGCCGTTTGTGGTTTTAGGCTGGGTTTCTGTACAGCACTTTGTGACATCGACTGATGTAAAAAGGGCTTTATAAATACATTTGATTGATTTTCTATTAATGTATCTTTACTTTTACTCAAGTATTATAATTTAGTACTCTTTTCACCACTGTTTATGACCTCTCATAATCTCTCCTGTTGTAAGGCAGTCTGTGTTTATAGCTTCCTATTGATTGGAGAATTATCATATCAAGTTAATCAATGTTATAATGGCCCACACAAATGAATGGGAATTTATTATTCACTATTTAATTTTCTAAACAGCTAAATTAAAATGGTTATCTAAAGGTACATATTTTGATTACTCCATCCATTACAGGTACAGTGCATAAGGAAAGTATTCAGACCCCTTCCCTTTTTCCACATTGTTACGTTCCAGCCTTATTTTAAAATGGATTAAATAAAAAATGTACATACAATACCCCGACAATGACAAAGCGAAAACAGGTTTTTAGATTATTTTTTTTGCAAATGTATTCAAAATACAAAAACATACCTTATTTACATAATACAGACCCTGCTATGAGACTTGAAATTGAGCTCAGGTGCATCCTGTTTCCATTGATCATCCTTGAGACGTTTCTACAGCTTAATTGGAGTCCACCTGTAGTAAATTCAATTGACTGGACATGATTTGGAAAGTCACACAACTGTCTATATAAGGTCACTCAGTTGACAGTACATGTCAGAGCAGAAACCAAGCCATGAGGTCAAAATAATTGTCTGTAGAGCGTCAAGACAGGATTTTGTCGAGGCATAGATCTGGGGAAGAGTACCAAAACATTTCTGCAGCATTGAAGGTCCCCCAAAACACAGTGCCCTCCATCATTCTTAAATGGAAGAAGTTTGAAACCACAAAGACTCTTCCTAGAACTGGCCGCCCGGCCAAACTGAGCAATCAGAGGAGAAGGTCCTCTCCTCTATGGAGATGGGAGAACCTTCCAGAAGGACAACATTCTCTGCAGTACTCTACCAATCAGGCCTTTTTAGTAGAGTGGCTAGACTGAAGCCATTCCTCAGTGAAAGGCACATGACAGCCCACTTGGAGTTTGACAAAAGGCACCTAAAGTATTCTCAGACCATGAGAAACAAGATTCTCTAGTCTGATGAAACCAAGATTTAACACTGTCCTAAATGCCAAGAGTTACGTCTGGAGGAAATCTGTCACCATCCCTATGGTGAAGCATGGTGGTGGCAGCATCAAGCTGTGGAGATGTTTTTTAGCGGCAGGGACTAGGACACTAGTCAGGATCGAGATGAACGGAGCAAAGTACAGAGATATCCTTGATGAAACCTGCTCCAGAGCGCTCAGGACCTCAGACTGGGGTGAAGATTCACTTTCTAACAGGACAACTACCCTAAGCACACAGCCAAGACAATGCAGGAGTGGCTTCGGGACAAGTCTCTGAATGTCCTTGAGTGGCCGGGACATGAACCCGATCAAACATCTCTGGAGAGACCTGAAAATAGCTGTCCAGTGATGCTCCCCATCCAACCTGACAGAGCTTGATAGGATCTGCATATAAGAATAGGAGAAACTCCCCAAATACAGGTGTACCAAGCTTGTAGCATCATACCCAAGACGACTTGAGGCTGTAATCGCTGCCAAAGGTGCTTCAACAAAGTACTGAGAAATACTTATGTAAATTCGAGTTTTATTTGTTTATAGATTTGCCAAAATATCTAAACCTGTATTTGTTTTGTCATTATGGAGTATTGTGTGTAGATTGATGCAGGGGGGAAAACGTTGTAATCCATTTTGAGTCAGGCTATAGCTAACAAAATGTGGAAAAAGTCAAGGGGTTTGAATACTTTCCGAATGCACTGTATCTAACTACCATCGTGGGTTCGTCCAGCCTGTTCAAAGGGTCTAGTCATTCAGGCCAGTCCAGTACTTAGATCCACTGTATATTCTATAAGTGTAGCATATTCCAAGTTAAGCCTATAATTAATTCAAATAGGCCTAAATGCACAATAAATAAATACCGAAGCGTTAGGGCGTCACACTCATACACCAATTGCAATGCGTTTTATTGTCTGGAAAGTGTGCCGGGTCATGTGGAATTGAATAGGCTTTAAAAATGCAGTGCCAGCTAAAAAACGCTAAATCTCATATTGGTGCAGCAGTGGAAGTGGAGCTTTCCAAATCCCGCTGTATCTGCAGTGGCTGCTCTGCTCTACAATTTTCAGCTAACATATTCAAACGTAATGCAAGTTTTAGAGTAGCCCTGACACTTTTTGTTTACTTCACAATTTTTGGGCAACAGTCCGTTTCACAGTAATCCACCATGTTTTGGTCACTATTGTGCGTAACCGTTTGCTTGGCATCCCTACCTGCCGAAGCACAGATCTCAAATAGGTACGTTATCGGCTGTCCCAGTCGTTGTGACAAGGCGATGTGCCCACGTATGCCAGTTGAGTGCTTAGCAGGAAAAATCCTCGACCACTGCAACTGCTGCCCGGTGTGCGCCTCTGGAGAGGGCGAAGCGTGCGGCGGCAATGGGAAGCTTGGAGACCCGGTGTGTGCAGAGGGGTTGGAGTGTTCGGTATCGGGCGGAGTGAGCTACTCTGCCACCGTCAGAAGAAGAGGGAAGAGCGGCGTTTGCGCCTGCAAAACTACCGACCCTGTATGTGGCAGCGACGGTGTATCATATCGTAACATCTGCGAGCTCAAGAGAGTCAGCAACCGGGCGCTGAAACTTCAGCAGCCACCTGTTCTGTTCATTCAACGGGGAGCTTGTGGAAAGGGTAACTTATTTATTGGGCATATTCTTTCATTCCACCACTTGAATGTGCTAATTGTTTTATCAGTCCTTCTGGTGGGTTCCTAACTTTAAATCAGTGCTAGTGTAACTCAGCTATAGACGCAAATACAATGTCTTCAGAAAGTATTTTATACCCCTTGACTTACTCCACATTTTGTTGTGTTACAGCCTGAATTGAAAATATATTTTTTTCATCTACACACAATACCCCACAATGAATAAGTGAAACACGTTTTTAGAAATGTTTACAAATATATTGAAATACAGAAATATCACATTTACATTAGTATTCACACCCCTGAATTAATACTTTGTAAAAGCACTTTTGGCGGTGATTACAGCTGTGAGTCTCTTTGGGTACGTTTCTAAGAGCTTTGCACACGAGGATAGTACAATATTTGACCATTCTTTTCTAAATTATTTAAGCTCTGTCAAGTTGATCATTGCTAGACAGCCATTTATTTTCAAGCCAATTTAAGTCAACTGTAACTCGGCCACTCAGGTACATTCAATGTCATCTTGGTAAGAAACTCCAGTGTAGATTTGGACTTGTGTTTTAGGTTATTGTCCAGCTGAAAGGTACATTTGTCATCCCAGTGTCTGCTGGAAAGCAGATTGAATCAGGTTTTCCTCTAGGATTTTGTCTGTGCTTATAGCTGTATTTGGTTTCTTTTTATCCTAAAACAACTCCCTAGTCCTTGCAGATGACAAGCATACCCATAAAATGATGCAGCCACCACCATGCTTGAAAATATGAAGTCATACTCAGTGATGTGTTGTGTTGGATTTGTCCCAAACATAACATTTTATATTCAGGACAAAAAGTTAATTTCTTTGCCACATTTTTTGCAGTATTTCTTAAGTGCCTTGTTGCAAACAGGATGCATCTTTTGCAATATTTTATTCTCTACAGGCTTCCTTATATTCACTCTGCCATTTAGGTTAGTGTTGTGGAGTAACTACGATCTTGTTGACCATCCTCTGTTTTCTTATATCACAACCATTGAACTCTGTAACTGTTAAAATCACCATTGTCCTTACGGTGAAATCCATGAGCAGTGTCCTTCCTCTCCGGCAACTGAGTTGGGAAGGATGCCTGTATATTTGTAGTGACTGGGTGTATTGATACACCGTCTAAAGCCTAATTAATAACTTCCCCATGCTCCAAGGGATATTCAGCGTCTGCTTTTCATTTTGTTTTACATACTGTATCTAGCATCCGGTGTCTCTTTGAGGCATTGAAAAACCTTCCTGGTCTTTGGTGTAATATGTGCTTGACATTCACTACTCGATTGAGGGACCATACAGATAATTGTACTGTATGTGTGGGGTACAAGGATAGTGATTATAGATTTTTTTAATGATTTATTAATGACACCCTATTGTTGAACACCAAATGAGTCCATGCAATTTGTTAAGCACATTTTTACTCCTGAATTTATTTAGGCTTGCCATAACAAAGGGGTTGAGTACTTACATTGACAGTATATAGTGCAAGTGATCAATGCTGTTCAAGACTCTTCACAAATTATTAAAGCAATTGAGAAGATCTCCACGGACCTGCGACCTTTGCATGCTATCTTTAACATGCACACTTTCTATTATTACATAAGAAAAGGTTTATAGTTAGACTACAGTAGGCTAGCCTCAAAATGTGGCTATGGATGTTACTCATTTGAAGGTTGGATAAATACTGTTAGGTAAGAGAGCCTATTGTTTGGTGGACAACAAACAAATATCAACATTTAATGCTGGGATAGTTACATCGGAGCCACTGACTTAATCTTATTTTTTTACTTTTATTTTTTATTGATTTGAGGACATGAATCCAACATAGAATTTGTTAGCCTATTAACTTGTCGACAAGTTATTTACTGTATTGCAAAAGTGATATTGAATTGTGTTTGGTTCTCAACGCAACCAAATATCAACATTTGAAGATGTATATTCTATGTCACTGACTTAGTCTTGCTTTGATTCCAGTTTGTCGACAAATTAGTGATTCATACTTACTGTATGTTGGATTCACGTCTCCATCTCAACCAAACATCTACAGTTGAAGTCGGAAGTTTACATACACTTAAGTTGGAGTCATTAAAACACGTTTTTTCAACCACTCCACACATTTCTTGTTAACAAACTATAGTTTTGACAAGTCGGTTAGGAGATCTACTTTGTGCATGACACAAGTAATTTTTCCAAAAATTGTTTACAGACAGATTATTTCACTTATCATTCACTGTATCACAATTCCAGTGGGTCAGAGGTTTACATACATTAAGTTGACTGTGCCTTTAAACAGCTTGGGAAAATCTGCTAAATGATGTCATGGCTTTAGAAGCTTCTGATAGGCTATTTGACATCATTTGAGTCATTTGGAGGAGTACCTGTGGATGTATTTCAAGGCCTACCTTCAAACTCAGTGCCTCTTTGCTTGACATCGTGGGAAAATCAAAAGAAATCAGCCAAGACCTCAGAAAACAATTGTAGACCTCCACAAGTCTGGTTCATCCTTGTGAGCAATTTCCAAATGCCTGAAGGTACCACGTTCATCTGTACAAACAATAGTACGCAAGTATAAACCCCATGGGACCACGCAGCCATCATACCACTCAGGAAGAAGACGCGTTCTGTCTCCTAGAGATGAACGTTCTTTGGTGCGAAAAGTGCAAATCAATCCCAGAACAAAAGCACAGGACCTTGTGAAGATGCTGGAGGAAACAGGTACAAAAGTATCTATATCCACAGTAAAACGAGTCCTATATCGACATAACCTGAAAGGCCGCTCAGTAAGGAAGAAGCCACTGCTCCAAAACCGCCATAAAAAAGCCAGACTACGGTTTGCAACTGCACATGGGGACAAAGATCTTGTCCTCTGGTCTGATGAAACAAAAATAGAACTGTTTGGCCATAATGACCATCGTTATGTTTGGAGGGAAAAGGGGGAGGTTTGCAAGCCGAAGAACACTATCCCAACCGTGAAGCACGGGGGTGGCAGCATCATGTTGCGGGGTTGCTTTGCTGCAGGAGGGACTGGTGAACTTCATAAAATAGATGCAATCATGAGGAGGACAATTATGTGGATATATTGAAGCAACATCTCAAGACATCAGTCAGGAAGGTAAAGCTTGGTGGCAAATGGGTCTTCCAAATGGACAATGACCCCAAGCATACTTCCAAAGTTGTGGCAAAATGGCTTAAGGACAACAAAGTCAAGGTATTGGATTGGTCATCACAAATCCCTGACCTCAATCCTATAGAAAATATGTGGGCAGAACTGAAAAAGCGTGTGCGAGCAAGGAGGCCTACAAACCTGACTCAGTTACGTCAGCTATGTCAGGAGGAATGGGCCAAAATTCACCCAACTTTTTTTGTGGGAAGCTTGTGGAAGGCTACCCAAAACGTTTGACCCAAGTTAAACAATTTACAGGCAATGCAACAAAATACTAATTGAGTGTATGTAAACTTCTGACCCACTGGGAATGTGATGAAAGAAATAATAGCTGAAATAAATCATTCTCTCTACTATTATTTTGACATTTCATATTCTTAAAATAAAGTGTTGATCCTAACTGACCTAAGACAGGGACTTTTTACTGGGATTAAATGTCTGGAATTGTGAAAACCTGAGTTTTTAAATGTATTTGGCTAAGGTGTATGTACATTTTCGACTTCAACTCTGTGTTAAAGAATAGGACTAAATCTAATTAAACTTGAAATGCACTTTAAATCAAGTTTGATTTATTCCTATTCTTTAACTTTGATTTCTGGTTGAGATGGAGATGTGAATCCAACAGAATGATTAACTTGCAGATTACTTTTGAAATCAACCTAAGCTTAAAAACCTAGGCCGCCTATATGTATTGTCTATTTTAAGTTGAACCCTGGGTTGAATTGAAACACCAGCTGTTGATGTTGTTGAAAATGCTATATAGTCCAAAATAGTATCGTTGTTGTTATACTGTATGATTTATAAAGTATGGTTAAGTTTAATTTCCCCTGTTAAATCAACCCTATGAAATGACTGATAGCATTAGTGAATATATTTAGCTATTAAAATAACTGTCAATAATCGTTCTCATGATACCACATTGGTTGTAGTCAGTGACAAACTTCAAAGCTAAGCAGAGCTGGGCTTGGTTAAAACCCTGGATGGGAGATCAAATGAATAGCTGTTTATAGATTAACTCTCCAGTAGGAGGTGCTCCCCGGGCTGTTTTTTCTTCTTCTCATGCTGGCTATAAATCTTCTTTGGGATAGGGGGTGATATTTTGACATCCGGATGAAAAGTGTGCCAAAGTAAACTGCCTGCTACTCAGGCCCAGAAGCTCTGATATGCATATTATTAGTAGATTTTGATAGAAAACACTCTGAAGTTGTTTGAATAATGTATGTGAGTATAACAAAACTAGTGGAAGCCAGTTCCTATGGCTTCCACTAGATATCAACAGTTATTGGAAATTGGTTGATGTTTTTCCTTTGAGAAATGAAGAAGTACGGCTATTCAGAATGAATGTAAAGCCAAGTATACTCTTTTGTTTGGGGCGCCCTCAAAACAACAATTGATTGTGTTAGTCTGAATTTGAAATCGATTAAATCAAGATTTTATGTCACTGATCTACACACAATACCCAATAATGTTAGAGGGTAATTTGGTTTGTAGAAGTTAAAATGTGCTCAACAAATTGCATATTAAGTTGCATGGACTCATTCCATTTTAAATAATAGTGGTTAACATGATTTGATAATGGCACCCTACCCTATTAGGGTACCTCAATCGACTACTGAATTTAAAGCACAGACCAGGGAGGTTTTTCAATGCCTCGCAAAGATAGACACTGGTTGTAGATACACTATGCAAAAATAAATAAAGCAGAAGCTGAATATCCCTTTGAGCATGGTGAAATTATTAATTAGGCTTAAGATGGTGTATCAATACACCCAGTCGCTACAAAGATACAGGCGTCTTTCCTAACTCAGTTGTCGGAGAGGAAGGAAACTGCTCAGGGATTTCAACATGAGGCCAATGGTGATTTTAAAACAGTTACGGAGTTTAATTGTTTTGATGTCAGAAAACTGAGGATGGATGAACAACGTTGCATTTATTGCAATAGGTCATTGTTGCTGACTTTATCATGGAGTAGCCTATATTAATTTCCAGGATTAGATTAGAAACCTCATGGTGTGGAAATGTATATGGGCCTTTAATGCCATTCTTCCGTGCAAGTGGCCCCTTTTGTTCTTCAAACGGACGGCATCATTTGGATGGAGGCATGCCGCTTGTGGGTGACCTGAAGTGCTTTCCTTGTAAAGTTCTGTGTGTACAGTTTTTGGAGTTGTGGCTGATTCCTGCCGACTATTTTGCTGGCCTGATAGACAACTTGTGCCAGTTTACTCCTGTTTCTTACTGAAACATTCTCATACCAGAAGATGTTGAAGGTTAAAACACTCTGTAAGTGATCTGTACACTATGGTCAGTGTGTGTTTGCTTGCATTAAAACTTTGTAGCTTCCTTTAGTATAAAAACACTACCTTTTGTATGGACTCTACTCTGTGAGTCCTCAGTTTCAGCCAGTGCAGCTGAGCTGCAATCTGAGACGCTTGTAATCAGAATCAGTGGGACTCAACATAAACCAGACCGTCTATCCATCCCAGATATGTTTTTGTTATGAAATATAACATTAACAATTTGTGGCAACCTTTTAAGGGGTTGCTATTTCCCTCCTCAACTTTGTCATTGCTAGAGCATTGTGTCATATAGCCTTGTGAATTATCATGGCTGGGCTTGTGTCATATAGGCTTGTGAATTATCATGGCTGGGCTTGTGTCATATAGCCTAGTGGAGTGTCAGGGCTGGGCTTGTCATATAGCCTAGTGGATTATCAGGGCTGGGCTTGTGTCATATAGCCTACTGGAGTATCAGGGCTGGGCTTGTCATATAGCCTAGTGGATTATCAGGGCTGGGCTTGTGTCATATAGCCTAGTGGAGTATCAGGGCTGGGCTTGTCATATAGCCTAGTGGATTATCAGGGCTGTGCTTGTGTCATATAGCCTAGTGGAGTATCAGGGCTGGGCTTGTCATATAGCCTAGTGGATTATCAGGGCTAGGCTTGTCATATAGCCTAGTGGATTATCAGGGCTGGGCTTGTGTCATATAGCCTAGTGGAGTATCAGGGCTGGGCTTGTCATATAGCCTAGTGGAGTATCAGGGCTGGGCTTGTCATATAGCCTAGTGGATTATCAGGGCTGGGCTTGTGTCATATAGCCTAGTGGAGTATCAGGGCTGGGCTTGTCATATAGCCTAGTGGATTATCAGGGCTGGGCTTGGTTAAAACCCTGGATGGGAGATCAAATGAAGAGCTGTTGATAGATCAACTCTCCAGTGGGAGGTGCTGCCCAGACGTTTTTTTCTTCTGCTACTGGCTATAACGTTGAGCATCTGAAGTTGTTTCAAAAGTATAATTTCAACATATTTTTACAAGGTTTGTCTGGGCATAAGCAACATTAGAATAGTAGAATACATAAGGTGCAATTTCAAAATTTGGTTGTGCATCAGCAGTTTTTCTCTTGTAATGTCAATCACTGACAGTCACTCAATTAGCCATGTCAGCTAGCAATTTTTAGCAATCTAAACTTGTAGTAATACAGGGGGCCCCCATTGATTTAAAATGTTTATTTGTCATATACACATGTTTATCAGATGTTATTGCGGGTGTAGCGAAATGCTTGTGTTTCTATCTCCAACAGTGCAGTAAGTAAGTCACTCTCACCCAGATATCATTAAAGAGCAACAGACCCTAAAAAGCAACTTCTCATTTTGAAAATGTTCTATGTGGCATCGATATGAGTCAGAATATTCTAGTGTCAAAATTGACTACTAAGTATAAATAGGATCATTTTGGTCATAAAGTCGGCCTCGTCCAAAACTGAGATTTGCGAGCTGATAGGAAAAAATGATATGTCAAGGAATGAAGGTTACCATATCAGTTTTTCTGGCAGCACCCAAATAATCATAAATTCGGATTACAGCTTCACGCGACCCAATCATAATACGGTGGGCAATTTGTGTTGACATTCAATATCTCTATGGGGCTAGTTAGGTCCCATTTACATTACATCATGTAAATGGGACAATCTTTTTAAATGTCAAAGGCACACAATATTAATGACTTAATGTCATACCAACTATAAGTTGTAGAAATTCATATACAAATATTGGCACTGCATCTGTTCCTAACATTTTCAAAATGTGAATGACTCTGAGGAGGATGATGCAGAGACGACCTTTACGCTCACACCTCACCCACTGGTGGTAGAGAGATCAACAGTTATTTAACTGTGTTCTTTAACTGTGTGTATGTCTGATGTGTTTAGTTCTTATAGTTGGACCACGCCCCAACACCTGTAGCAGAATCCACCTCTAGGCGAGGACACTTTCACTGCGCTAGCTGATTGTGTGTGTGCATGTGCCCAGTGCATATCACAGTATTTGTTTTCAAAATGCTGCTTCATTGTTAGACAGTTAATGTAAGTGTCCAGAAGGCTATCTGAAGCTTTTTGAAGGTCTCCATGTGTATACCTTTTCCAACATGAGGACACACAAGGCAGGCCGAAGTTATGTCTGAGAGTGTCTCCTCCGTGATTGAGCAAACATTTGGGATGCAAATACTTGATCCAGCTCTTCTCCAGCTCCAGTCAGCCTAAAAAAGCAAAGTGCAGCTCTGTGCCAAGCTACATGAAGGCCTCTGGCCAAGTAAAGAGAGGCTCCAGACTACTGGCCTCACTTAAAGCAAACACATGAAATTACACTTGGTACATGATGTAATTTGCATCTAGTTTCTGAAGTTGTCGATTATGCAAGTTGTTTGAAGTGGCACAGGATTTAGGTAAAATGTTGCTGTCCCATGGGCCCCTCTTGTGTTTTCTCAACTCATTTAGTCACAGACTGGCATATATGACCTGCAAAAACTAGTTTTAGATTTATTGGTATTTTACAAGAGGTAAGATAATACAAATGTTGACTTTAGGATGTTGAGAACAACCTTTTCCTTCATTTAAATTCACACCCAAAGGAACAGCAACATTATGCATATCTCTGGTGAGTGATTGGGGCTCGCTGCTTTTACAATGGCAAGCTGTGTTGATGTGCTTTCAAATCAAATGAAAGTTCATTGGTCGCGTTCAATGGGGAATGTGAATTGTCTTTGATTATGCTTGGTGGCTCATATACAGTATGCTGACCGTGCACATTTTTCCTCCCAGCCTCCTCGTCTCTGCCTCGCTTTTGCCACTCTTCCTCTGTTTCTTTCTTTCTCTATAACCATGTTTCCATCCACAGTTTCAGGGAGTCAAGTCATATTGTATAAAAAAAAATGTTTAAATCACGACAGTTGTGATGGAAACAGGAGGTTTCGGTGTAATTTTATAAATGCCGACAGATAATGTGTTCGTTCTATATGGTGGGATCTTTTTGTGTTGTTAAAATTCATTATGCAGGAAATGGCATTGGAAACCCCTTTATGCGCAAATATTGATATAATAACTATCATATCGAAAGTACATTTGGAGTCATGCGATGATATGGTGTTTGGTCCTCCCACTAAAATTTGGGAAACCATGCAGTTTTCAGGCTATAGATTAAATAAATGATGATGAACTTCACAGGGTGGTGTATGAGCATGATGCTCCTTTCCAATAAATGTTGAAGGTCCCATTCTGGTGACATGATGATCGATGCTTGACTGCCGTTTCACAAATACGAATATTCTTGCTGTTATCCATAATAGGTGAATCTCGTCATGTAGACTAGCCAACCTGCACAGCCTACCCTGCGAGCTGTTGGCTAGAGCGCATGTACCAAGACCGGAGGAGGCCATTTGGTATTTAACGCAACAGTTTTTGTGACAAAACTATCGGTAGAGTTGAAAATGCTATGGAAGCACATTGAACTTTAGATTTGTATTCGGTACATGAGAAATTAAGCGAAAAAATATATTTTGTGTTCACTACATCATCACGCAGTGATTTTTATCTGCAACAAGTCCATTTGGTGGAAACATACTGTACCATTGGTGGAGAAAATAAATGTGCATATTTTCTTTATGTGGAGTCTTTATGTGGAGAATATTCTCATGAAAATATGTCGGCAATTTGAAGAGAACCTAGTTTACTCCTTCCTCTGCTTTATCATTCTCCATATTTCTTTCCCCATTCCTTTCCCAGTCTCTGATCCCAAATATAAGGCACATTCCCAGACTGTAGTTCACTACCCAGTCCTCTAGACTATACCCTTTCTAGTTTCACACTCTCAGTTCATCAGCAAGGGTCTAGGGTCTAGGGACAGTGACCAGGGATTGAATTGGGATTGTGCTTTTCTGTGTATGTTCACAGAGCTCAGTGACTATGTTTCCTTTGACTTAGGGACTCTCTCAAAGGCTTAGTGAATGTGTATTCAGTGCAGCCAATGCATTTGCTGCATCACAGCCTCGCAGCAAGGGACGTGAATTAACAGTAGTACTGCAGAAGGAATGCAATCCATCTGACACTGCAACCCAATCCCTCTGCATGTAGGATGGGGATAAGGAAGAGCAGCTTCCTTAGGGAAACTCTCATAAAGTAACACGCAGACTGGTGTGTGTTGGGGAGTGCTTGATACAAGAGTGAAGTTTGGTTTCTTGATGAGGTCAGTGAGTTGGAGTGTGTCTAATTAGAGGGAGAGATACATACCTGGGTGGAATGTCTCTTTGAGAGGAGGTTACTGAGCTGGCCCTTGGAGATCATGACTATCTAAAGAAGCTCATTGTTTCATGAGCATTTGAGTGTTTTTTTTGTGTTGCTACATGTTGCATAGACATAACGAGACATGTAGAGAGAAAATGTGGCTCCATCCTCCTCTACTCTCCTCCTCTACTCTCCCCCACTTCTGAGGAGGTAAAGTTGAGGGCACGGCCACTCTGCCAGACAGCCAGGCCAGACGAAGGTAACTGATAAGACAACGTGGACCACCATTCAGGGAGCCAGAAAAGACATGACTAACATGTAGCCTGCAGTGTAGGAGTGTTTTGCCAGTAACCGAAAGGTAAAAATCTGTTGTTCTGTCCCCGAGCAAGGCATTTAACCCAATGTTTCATGGGTGCCATGGATGCTGTTTAAGACATCTCCCCACACCTCTCTGATTCAGAGGGGTTGGGTTCAGTGCGGAAGACACATTTCAATTGAATGCATTGTTGTACAACTGACTAGGTATCCCCCCCTTTCACCCTTAGATGACGATAGGCTTTGCTTTGCTTCTGATGGTACCCCTCTCTCTTCCTCTGTCTCAGTCTGTAGTAAAGCATGCCTGCCTGGGGATTGAGCACTCAAATCAAAAAGCCATCTGTCTCAGTTTAACTATTTGTTTGTAGAACCTTTTTAAGTATATTTTATTTGACACAATTCAACATTGAAATAAATATTGCCAGTGAATGTGGGTCGACTAAACTTATATTTATATACAGTATATAATTGTGTAAGGAAGCTTATGCAGATGTCCTCTATTTAAGAACAGTAAAATCTGATAATCATTTTTCAAAGGCATTCCAATGATATTCACGATTTTGGAGGGAGTTTAGTTTCTTTTTTTTAAACCATTATTTAACTATGCAAGTCAGTTAAGAACAAATTCTTATTTACAATGACAGCCTAGGGACAGTGGGTTAACTGCCTTGTTCAGGGGCAGAATGACAGATTTTGACCTTGGCAGCTCTGGGATTCGATTCACCAACCTTTTGGTTACTGGCCCAATGCTCTAACTACTTGGCTACCTGCCGCCCAGGTTTAGTAGATGCTCTCCATCCTTGGTCCATATGCTTTTTGATTTGTCTCGTGGTCGACTTCATTCCATCCGGCGTTGACCTGATCTGAACCCCAGCTCCTGCGACAGTGTCTCATTAATAAATAACCTGTCACGGTCTACGTACAAGGCAACAGTACCTTACACTGCTATGGAAGGAGCGCACACTGACTACATCTGGTTTGTGATTTTCCCAAGTCCGCAAGAAAGGTTTCGTCATCAACTGGCACAAACCCACTCTCCTTCATTTCCACTGCAATGATGTGTCTGTGGAAACAAATCAGGTATGTCTGTCAAGAGGGAGAGCCAGGTATCATCATAACGTTGAGAAGTGAAGAAGACAGGTTGTAAATTATGACCTCTCTAGAGAGACTTCAGACTGATCTTAGGTCTAGATGTGAGACTTATCCCTACAGTCCAATCCCATTGTGTTTGAGCTATGTTCTTTTCCATTCTGTGATTTTCTTGTTTTAAACTTTAAGGAGAATACTTCAGACCCTGACCTTCATTGCAGATCTACTCGAATTGTACTACACCAGCTTAGCTCAAATGCTTGTCGGATGTGGCAGGGCTTGCAAACGATTATAGACTACAAAGGGAAGCACAGCCGAGAGCTGCCCAGTGACACAAGCCTACCAGATGAGCTAAACTACTTCTATGCTCGCTTCAAGGCAAATAACACTGAAACATGCATGAGAGCACCAGTTGTTCCGGAAGACTGTGTGATCATGCTCTCCGCATCCGATGTGAGTAAGACCTTTAAACAGGTCAACATTCACAAGGCCTCAGGGCCAGATGGATTACCAGAACCTCTACCACAAGCATGCGCTGACCAACTGGCAAGTGTCTTCACTGACATTTTCAACCTCTCCCTGTCCGAGTCTGTAATACCAACATGTTTCAAGCAAAACACCATTGTGCCTGTGCCCAAGAACATTAAGGTAACCTGCCTAAATGACTACCGATCCATAGCACTCATGTCTGTAGCCATGAAGTGCTTTGAAAGGCTGGTCATGGCTCACATCAACACCATTATCCCAGAAACCCTAGACCCAATCCAATTTTCCGATGACACAACAGTGGTGGGCCTGATCAACGACAAGACAGCCTATAGGGAGGAGGTCAGAGACCTGGCCATGTGGTGCTAGGACAATAACCTCTCCCTCAACGTGATCAAGACAAAGGAGATAATTGTGGACTACAGGAAAAAGAGTACAGAGCACGCCCCCATTCTCATCGACAGGGCTGTAGTGGAGCAGGTTGAGAGCTTCAAGTTCCTTGGTGTCCACATCATCAACAAACTAACATGGTCAAAGCACACCAAGACAGTCGTGAAGAGGGCACGACAAAACCTACTCCCCCTCGGGAGACTGAAAAGATTTGGCATGGGTCCTCACATCCTCAAAAGGTTCTACAGCTGCACCATTGAGAGCATCCTGACTGGTTGCATCACTGCCTGGTATGGCAACTGCTCAGCCTCCGACCGCAAGGCATACATTTACATTTACATTTAAGTCATTTAGCAGACGCTCTTATCCAGAGCGACTTACAGATTGGTGCATTCACCTTATGACATCCAGTGGAACAGTAGTGCATCTAAATCTTTTAAGGGGGAGAGGGATTACTTTATCCTATCCTAGGTATTCCTTAAAGAGGTGGGGTTTCAGGTGTCTCCGGAAGGTGGTGATTGACTCCGCTGTCCTGGCGTCGTGAGGGAGTTTGTTCCACCATTGGGGGGCCAGAGCAGCGA
This sequence comes from Oncorhynchus nerka, assembly GCF_034236695.1. Classification (NCBI taxonomy): domain Eukaryota; kingdom Metazoa; phylum Chordata; class Actinopteri; order Salmoniformes; family Salmonidae; genus Oncorhynchus; species Oncorhynchus nerka. Next base: position 37,162,443 of record NC_088423.1, on the reverse strand, counting down.
ACAGTTTTGACTGGGCTGAGCGGGAACTGTACTTCCTCAGTGGTAGGGAGGCGAGCAGGCCGGAGGTGGATGAACGCAGTGCCCTTGTTTGGGTGTAGGGCCTGATCAGAGCCTGGAGGTACTGAGGTGCCGTTCCCCTCACAGCTCCGTAGGCAAGCACCATGGTCTTGTAGCGGATGCGAGCTTCAACTGGAAGCCAGTGGAGAGAGCGGAGGAGCGGGGTGACGTGAGAGAACTTGGGAAGGTTGAACACCAGACGGGCTGCGGCGTTCTGGATGAGTTGTAGGGGTTTAATGGCACAGGCAGGGAGCCCAGCCAACAGCGAGTTGCAGTAATCCAGACGGGAGATGACAAGTGCCTGGATTAGGACCTGCGCCGCTTCCTGTGTGAGGCAGGGTCGTACCCTGCGGATGTTGTAGAGCATGAACCTACAGGAACGGGCCACCGCCTTGATGTTAGTTGAGAACAACAGGGTGTTGTCCAGGATCACGCCAAGGTTCTTAGCGCTCTGGGAGGAGGACACAATGGAGTTGTCAACCGTGATGGCGAGATCATGGAACGGGCAGTCCTTCCCCGGGAGGAAGAGCAGCTCCGTCTTGCCGAGGTTCAGCTTGAGGTGGTGATCCGTCATCCACACTGATATGTCTGCCAGACATGCAGAGATGCGATTCGCCACCTGGTCATCAGAAGGGGGAAAGGAGAAGATTAATTGTGTGTCGTCTGCATAGCAATGATAGGAGAGACCATGTGAGGTTATGACAGAGCCAAGTGACTTGGTGTATAGCGAGAATAGGAGAGGGCCTAGAACAGAGCCCTGGGGGACACCAGTGGTGAGAGCACGTGGTGTGGAGACGGATTCTCGCCACGCCACCTGGTAGGAGCGACCTGTCAGGTAGGACGCAATCCAAGCGTGGGCCGCGCCGGAGATGCCCAACTCGGAGAGGGTGGAGAGGAGGATCTGATGGTTCACAGTATCGAAGGCAGCCGATAGGTCTAGAAGGATGAGAGCAGAGGAGAGAGAGTTAGCTTTAGCAGTGCGGAGCGCTCCGTGATACAGAGAAGAGCAGTCTCAGTTGAATGACTAGTCTTGAAACCTGACTGATATGGATCAAGAAGGTCATTCTGAGAGAGATAGCGGGAGAGCTGGCCAAGGACGGCACGTTCAAGAGTTTTGGAGAGAAAAGAAAGAAGGGATACTGGTCTGTAGTTGTTGACATCGGAGGGATCGAGTGTAGGTTTTTTCAGAAGGGGTGCAACTCTCGCTCTCTTGAAGACGGAAGGGACGTAGCCAGCGGTCAGGGATGAGTTGATGAGCGAGGTGAGGTAAGGGAGAAGGTCTCCGGAAATGGTCTGGAGAAGAGAGGAGGGGATAGGGTCAAGCGGGCAGGTTGTTGGGCAGCCGGCCGTCACAAGACGCGAGATTTCATCTGGAGAGAGAGGGGAGAAAGAGGTCAGAGCACAGGGTATGGCAGTGTGAGCAGAACCAGCGGTGTCGTTTGACTTAGCAAACGAGGATCGGATGTCGTCGACCTTCTTTTCAAAATGGTTGACGAAGTCATCTGCAGAGGGGGGGGGGGGGGGGGAGGAGGAGGATTCAGGAGGGAGGAGAAGGTGGCAAAGAGCTTCCTAGGGTTAGAGGCAGATGCTTGGAATTTAGAGTGGTAGAAAGTGGCTTTAGCAGCAGAGAGAGAAGAGGAAAATGTAGAGAGGAGGGAGTGAAAGGATGCCAGGTCCGCAGGGAGGCGAGTTTTCCTCCATTTCCGCTCGGCTGCCCGGAGCCCTGTTCTGTGAGCTCGCAATGAGTCGTCGAGCCACGGAGCGGGAGGGAGGACCGAGCCGGCCTGGAGGATAGGGGACATAGAGAGTCAAAGGATGCAGAAAGGGAGGAGAGGAGGGTTGAGGAGGCAGAATCAGGAGATAGGTTGGAGAAGGTTTGAGCAGAGGGAAGGGATGATAGGATGGAAGAGGAGAGAGTAGCGGGGGAGAGAGAGCGAAGGTTGGGACGGCGCGATACCATCCGAGTAGGGGCAGTGTGGGAAGTGTTGGATGAGAGCGAGAGGGAAAAGGATACAAGGTAGTGGTCGGAGACTTGGAGGGGAGTTGCAATGAGGTTAGTGGAAGAACAGCATCTAGTAAAGATGAGGTCGAGCGTATTTCCTGCCTTGTGAGTAGGGGGAAGGTGAGAGGGTGAGGTCAAAAGAGGAGAGGAGTGGAAAGAAGGAGGCAGAGAGGAATGAGTCAAAGGTAGACGTGGGGAGGTTAAAGTCGCCCAGAACTGTGAGAGGTGAGCCGTCCTCAGGAAAGGAGCTTATCAAGGCATCAAGCTCATTGATGAACTCTCCGAGGGAACCTGGAGGGCGATAAATGATAAGGATGTTAAGCTTGAAAGGGCTGGTAACTGTGACAGCATGGAATTCAAAGGAGGCGATAGACAGATGGGTAAGGGAGAAAGAGAGAATGACCACTTGGGAGAGATGAGGATCCCGGTGCCACCACCCCGCTGACCAGAAGCTCGGGGTGTGCGAGAACACGTGGGCAGACGAAGAGAGAGCAGTAGGAGTAGCAGTGTTGTCTGTGGTGATCCATGTTTCCGTCAGTGCCAAGAAGTCGAGGGACTGGAGGGAGGCATAGGCTGAGATGAACTCTGCCTTGTTGGCCGCAGATCGGCAGTTCCAGAGGCTACCGGAGACCTGGAACTCCACGTGGGTTGTGCGCGCTGGGACCACCAGATTAGGGTGGCCGCGGCCACGCGGTGTGGAGCGTTTGTATGGTCTGTGCAGAGAGGAGAGAACAGGGATAGACAGACACATAGTTGACAGGCTACACAAGAGGCTACGCTAATGCAAAGGAGATTGGAATGACAAGTGGACTACACGTCTCGAGTGTTCAGAAAGTTAAGCTTACGTAGCAAGAATCTTATTGACTAAAATGATTAGAATGATACAGTACTGCTGAAGTAGGCTAGCTGGCAGAGGCTGCGTTGTTGACTATGTAGGCTAGCTGGCAGTGGCTGCGTTGTTGACACTACACTAATCAAGTCGTTCTGTTGAGTGTAATAGTTTCTACTGTGCTGCTATTCGGGGCTAGCTGGCTAGCTAGCAGTGTTGATTACGTTACGTTGCGTTAAAAGAACGACAATAGCTGGCTAGCTAACCTAGGAAATCGCTCTAGACTACACAATTATCTTTGATACAAAGACGGCTATGTAGCTAGCTATGTAGCTAGCTACGATCAAACAAATCAAGCCGTTGTACTGTAATGAAATGAAATGAAAAATGTGATACTACCTGTGGAGCGAAGCGAAATGCGACCGGGTTGTTGAGTGCGGAAGTTCTGTTCGGTAGACGTTGGCTAGCTGTTGGCTAGCTAGCAGTGTCTCCTACGTTAAGGACGACAAATAGCTGGCTAGCTAACCTCGGTAAATTAAGATAATCACTCTAAAACTACACACTCTAAACTACACAATTATCTTGGATAAGAAGACAGCAAAGACAACTATGTAGCTAGCTAACACTACACTAATCAAGTCGTTCAGTTGAGTGTAATAGTTGTGCTGCTAATCGGTAGACGGTGGACGTTAGCTAGCTGGCTAGCTGCAGGGCAGATAGCAGTGTAGACTGCGTTAGGACGACGAAATACGATAATTACGCAATTATCTATGATACAAAGACGGCTATGTAGCTAGCTAAGAAGAAATTGCTAAGATTAGACAAATCAAACCGTTGTACTATAATGAAATGTAATGAAATGTAATACTACCTGCAGACCGAGTGCGGATGCGACCGCTCGCTCCAACCCGGAAGTCACGAAGAAAGAAAGGCACCACAGAGGATAGTGCGAACGGCCCAGTACATCACTGGGGCCAAGCTTGCTGCCATCCAGGACCTCTATACCAGGCGATGTCAGAGGAAGGCCCTAAAAATTGTCAAAGACTCCAGCCACCCTAGTAATAGACTGTTCTCTCTGCTACCGCACAGCAAGCAGTACCGGAGTGCCAAGTCTAGGTCCAAGAGGCTTCTAAACAGCTTCTACCCCCAAGCCATAAGACTCCTGAACATCTAATCAAATGGCTACCCAGACTATTTGCATTGTCACTTCAATGCATGGTCACTTCAATAACTACCTACATGTACATACTACCTCAACTAACCGGTGCCCCCGCACATTGACTCTGCACCGGTACCCCCTCCTGTATGTAGTCACACTATTGTTGTTTTTACTGCTGCTTTTTAATTGCTTGTTACTTTTATCTCTCATTCTTATATGTTCTTGTATTTTTTGAAACTGCATTGTTGGTTGGGGGCTCGTAGGTAAGCATTTTCACTGTAAGGTCGACACCTGTTGTATTCGGCGCATGGGGCTAATACAATTTGATTTGATTTAAGATACTATTGGGTGTAACAAACCCAGTCATTCATGGATGAAGTTTTAACATTGGCTTTTGTTAGACTAAAATGAAACAAGTTGCCTGAAGTTATCATGCTATATGACCCCCTTATTTTGGGGGGAAATTACAGCTATGCTGACGATATGAAATATGAATTCCATTTAGGAATTTCCCCTCTTGAACAGGAAAGAAATGGGGTATTCTGAACGTATAATTAAGTGCAGTATGTCAGGCTAGTGCTCATTCTACACCTGTCTTGGGCCTCAAGCAGAACGTTTTTTCTTTTCTCAACCCATCACAGTAACGTTAAAGTTAGACTAAAAAGATTTCGGAATAACTTCTAATCATTGGTAGACCTATTCTTCTAGGTTTATGCACATCACTTTGCATTGGATGGTGCGTAATATAACTTTATGTCCACTACAGCAAGGTGTAGGATTGTACGACAAAACATACTTTGTGCTCTCTTTCCATGTTTTTAACATAATTATTTGAGGAGGATGTGGAAAGATAAGAGTTGTTTAAAGCATGATTGTTGTATTTACTTAAATGGGTAATCTGCAGTTCGAATAATAACAAAGCGGACACCCCACCTCGGTTTTGGTCAACAGCTCAGGAATTGGGTTGGAGAAATGTAACCTCTCTCACATTCATAGACTGAGCTATGAAAGCAAGGAATGACCGTCCATGATTTCAAAATTATAGTTTTAACCATGTTTTGAGGCTACATAGTCAATGTTTGTTTACAATTACATTGTTTTACTCCAGTTTGTAAACAATCTTATATTTGGGGGTTTCTGATCGGGTACAACAGTTTAACTAAGCTCATGAGGCATTTTTAAGTTATATTCTTCAAGAATCACCCCATTCACGAAAAAGGTTTGTGTGATCGTGGCTTTCTAGGTAAAGCAGGCAGACAGGCATAGAGGCATTCAGTTACTGTTCGATTGAACGTTAGAATGGGAAAAACGAGTGACCTAAGCAGCTTTGAGCATGGTATGATCATTGGTGCCAAGCGCGCCGGTTCCAGTATCTCAGAAACGGCCGGCCTCCTGGGCTTTTCACACACAACAGTGTCTAGGATTTACAGAGAATGGTGCGACAAACAAAAACATCCAGTCAGCGGCAGTCCTGTGGGCGAAAACAGCTCATTAATGAGAGGTTGAAGGAGAATGGCAAGAATTGTGCAAGCTAAAAGGCGAACCACAAAGAAGCAAATAACGGCTCAGTACAACAGTAATGTGCAGAGCGGCATCTCGGAACGCACAACTAGTCAGTCCTTGTCATGGATGGGCTATTGCAGCAGACGACCACACCGGGTTCCACTCCTACCAGCTAAAAACAAGAAGTGGCTCCAGTGGGCACACGAGAGTCAGGATTTGGCGTAAGCAGCATGAGTCCATGGCCCCATCGTGCCTGGTGTCAATGGTACAGGCTGGTGGTGTAAGGGTGTGAGAAATGTTTTCCTGGCACACCTTACATCTCGATACCTATTGTGCAATGTTCCCATGCCACAAAGAATTCTGGCTGTTCTGGAGGTAAAGGGGTGTCCAACCTGGGATGGGTTTACCTAATAAACTGGCCACCGAGTGTATATTAATTCAAAAGTTTAAAAAATAAATAATGTATGTTACAATCACAGATTGCCGATTTAAAAAGCAAAATGTCTATGATAATCTTCAGAAAAGGCTTAATTCACAACCTGGAAAAAGACAGTATGATATAATTACACGGTATATCATCAACATTTCCTGACTTGTCTTCTTACAGAAGACTTCAAAAGGCACTTACAGACACAAACACAGGATAGTGTCTATGCCACAAACTGTCATCGTTCCCTTTCTCTTCAGATAATTACCAGTTTCATATGCTGGACTTATTCTTGCACTGCTGTTACATTTTGTCATTGTATTTGTGTTTCTGGTGAGTAAATTCTTATTGCAACATCCTGTCTTTGTTGTATTTCTAGCCCAGGACAACCCTAACAGTCTGAGACACAAATACAACTTCATCGCTGACGTGGTGGAGAGGATCGCCCCGGCCGTGGTTCACATTGAACTCTACCGCAAGTAAGAGCTGTGTGTGTGTGTGTGTGTAGGTCCTTGAATATCTGTAGACAAATACCAGAGTTTTCTTTACGACCCACCTGGATGTAAGAATACACTAGTTGGGACAACACTTAAGTACTTATCCTTTTTCATTATCTCTGCCTCTCATTCTCTTTCTCCATATCCCCTGTCTCTCCATCCCCCTTCTCCCTATTTCTATTCACCCCTCCCTTTCTCTATAAATGTATCTCTCTCTCTCTCTCTCTCTGCATCTCTTTCTTTCCCTTTCTCTGTATCTCTTTCCCTTTCTACCTCTCTCTCTCTCTCTATCTTCCCCTCCCTCTCGCTCAGGATGGCATATTCTAAGAGGGAGGTGGCGGTGGCCAGTGGCTCAGGGTTCGTGGTGTCGGAGGATGGACAGATCGTGACCAACGCCCACGTTGTGGCCAATAAGCATAGAGTAAAGGTGGAGCTTAAGAGCGGCGCCATTTACGACGCCAAGATCAAAGACGTGGATGAGAAGTCCGACATCGCACTCCTCAAGATCGACTCACCAGTAAGAGTGGTCACTAGAGGTCACGGTCATAGTTACAAATCAAATTGAAATAACTTTATTCAAACAACTTACCACATTAATAGTTAACATAGGAGCCAAACGGAGGCATAAGGAATGGGTTTGCAGTTAGAAACATTTGCAACATGTTAGTTTGCTTGTGTGTGCCACCCACTCCTTCACAAAGATTGTCACATTATTTCTTCAAATGGAAACTTTATGGAATATTATAAGCGGCATAAATAGTGGGTTTGAGGAGTGTGGCTTTACACAGTAGCTCCCACGCTTCAGTCCTTTTTCATTCCTGCCTATGAGAGTGTGTGGGAATGACATTGACAGTTTCAACACCCGGGAAGCAGATTGGATTTTAAATACAGCCTTCCAGGTCAACAGCAGCCATCTTGGTGCCGTACTTTCCTATATTTTACAACTGCATATCGAGACACCGTTGGCAACGTGAGCAACAATTACTCAATATTATTCCCTATAAAACAGCAGGGGAGTCAGAATTCCAAGATGTTATTGATAGAAAGGTGTTGTTCAGCTTGATAACATAGAGAGGTGATTGTTTGAGTGATGCAACCAAATTGTCCTTGTAAATGCTGTTGGCAAATGGCACTCAGAAAAAAAATACTTCATAAAACAGCAGTCATTACACAACGATTCTCAGAAATATACCGTACTTGGAAGATATTCCGCAAAGACTCATTAACAGCAGATGAAAACCCATGTTATGCTCCAATGAGAAAATAGTTTGGATTGCAAAAGTTTTGCTCATAAATGGCCTTACAGGCCAGGCCATGTAAGGTTTTTGCCACGGGAAAGTACAGTAATATTGAGAGGCTGTTGCTTTGTGGACCAGCGGGATACACATCCCACATGAATCGTAGTCGACAACCATATGAAGGAATGCCTGGCACCTAGTCAAAGCCACGGGCTAGGAGTAACTGCACAGCAGAATGCCTCACCAAGCTTTCACTTGCTTCAATGCACAGCTGAAAAGACACTCACGACAAGAACAGGGCTAGACACTGCATCAGCCCAAAACGTCAAGACAAGCACAAGGCTATGTTTTCTTTTATGCAGCCTACATTGGTTCCCCATACTGGCCCTGGAAGACCACTGGGCTATATTCTCAGGTCTACATTCAAGACCTATGCTAGACAACAGTCAGGTGATATCAGACCCAAGGCAGTGATCCATCAATATCTGAAGAATAAGATTATGGATGGAAATAGTTGTTGTAATGAAAACCAGCATAAATATTATAGTTCTCAAAACAGGACCAGTCGCAAGACACTGAAAAGTCTAATACTTTGCGCCATGGTGGTAAAGACTACCACCCAACGACTGGTGGACCATGACAGCCCAGCGCTGATTGTGGATTGACCATACACCCGGGGCCCCATTGTGGCTCCATAGCTAAGACTTCTTTATATTTCGTTTATTTGGATCCCCATTAGCTTTTGCATAAGTAGCAGCTACTCTTCCTGGGGTCCACAAAAAACACAAAACATGACAAGTAACAAAACACTGATAGTCAAGGACAGTCACACCATTGATATACAAACAATACAACAACAAAAATAATACAAACAATACAAATATATATATATTTGTGTGTTAGTGTGTCTGTGTTTGTTTGTGTCCCCATCACAGTCCCAGGAGTTATTATTTAATCTGTTTTTAAAGGTAATTTTGCTGTTTGCTTGAGTAATTGGAGGTGGAAGGGAGTTCCATGCAATGATAGCTCTGTATCATGCCATGAACTCGTTTTGAACATGGGGACTGTGAAGAGACCCCTGGTGGCATGTTTTGTGGGGTATGTATGGGTGTTTGAGCTGAATGTTGTTTGATTATGCAGACAGTCTGGAATTTAAGTCACAGTAATATTTATCATAAAAACTAGAAGAGAAGCCGTTAATCTCTCGTCAACCCTCAACCAGGAAAGACTTGCATGCATGTTGTTGATGTTAGTTCTGTATGTGCAGTTAATGGAAAGGCCTGCTGCTCTGTTTTGAGCCAGCTGCAGCTTTGCAATGTCTCTCTTTGCTGCACTGGACCATATTACCAGCCAGTAATCAAGACGGGACCAGAACCTTAATAGCTAGTACAGTTGATTTTTGTGTCAAAAACACAGGACTTATTTTTAATAACAGACATATATCCCTCCCCTTCTTCAGATCAACTTTGTCAATATGACTTGAACATGATAATTTGGGCTCCCGAGTGGCGCAGCGGTCTAAGGCACTAGACCGCTGCGCCACTGCTAGAGGCGTCACTACAGACACCCTGGTTCAAATCCAGGCTGTATCACAACTGTCCGTGGTTGGGTGTCCCACAGGGTGGCGCACAATTGACTTCCCTACTTAAATAAAGGTTAAATAAAAGAAATGTAACAATTGACAATCCAATGTTATACCTAGGAGTTTAGCTTCCTCAATTTGCTCAATGGTCACACCCTTTATGTACAACTCCAGTTGAGGTTTAGGTGTTAGAGAATGTTTTGAACCGAATACAATGCTTTTAGTTTTAGATCTATTTAAAACCAGTTTACCTATTCTGATACTGACTGTAGCTCCTTATTAGAATCTCAGTGAGCTCACTGGCTTTGGCTACTGACATGTAGAGTGTGGAATCATCAGCATACATAGTCATTCTAGTTTCATGTAAGATCAGTCGCAAATCATTTGTAAAAATAGAGAAAAGTAACGGCCCAAGGCAACTGCCCTGAGGGATTTGGCACTGTAGATATCTGATGTTAGAGAAGCTTCCATTGAGGAACACACTGTGGGTTCTATTGAATAAATAACTCACCAAACATGTGATGGCAGGTGATGCGAAGCCATAGCAAGTGAGTTTTTTTCAATAACAATTAAGGATCAATAACATCAAAGGCTGCACTGAAATCTAACAATACAGCTCCAACTATCATCTTAATATCAATTTATTTTAATCATCGGTCATCTGAGTCAGTGCAGTACAAGTTGAATACCCTTCTCTGTAGGCATGCTGAAAGTCAGTAGTTAACTTGTTCCCTGAAAAAATATTATTCTATTTGGTCAAACAATCCTCTCCATCAGTTTACTAAGAACAGGCAGAAATCTGACTGGTCGGCTGTTAGAGCCAGCAAAGGGTGCTTTACTATTTTTAGGCAGTGAATTACTTTCGCTTCCTTCCACGCCTGTGGGCACCCACACTCCTTTAGGCTTTGGTTAAAGATATAGCAAATAGGATTGGCACATACAGTCTGCTACCATTCTCAATAGTTTCCCATACCTGGTGGCTTATCATTATTGATGGATAACAATACTTTTTCCACCTCTCCCACACTAACTTGACCAAATTCAAAACAGCCATCCTTCTCTTTCATTATTAGATATTTGATTTAAAAAAACATGATTGTTCACTGTTCAATGTTGTCATTTCACTTCTGAGTTTTTCCACTTTACGAGTGAAATAATCGTTAAAATGATTGGCAATATCAAAAGGTTTGTTATCGATAACCCATTACCTTCAATGGAGATTAATTGGGTTTTCTGCCCATGACATCATTTAAGGTACTCCAGAGTCTTTTTTCCATTGTGTTTTATGTAATTTATCTTTGTTTGGGAATATAATTTCTTATTTTTTTATGTTTAGTCACAAAATGGCTCAATTTGTTGAGCCAGCTGTTGAAATCTTTGCCCCAGTTGTCCCTTCTATGCGAGACAGTGTCTACCCAGTTCCATGGGGGACAGCACATCCCTAATGCTAATGATACAGGGGGTAGGGGAGGGTGTTTGTGAGGGAATGAGTCGAATAGAGATGGAGAGAGTCAGTGAAAGAGAAATTAGAGGATGAGAGAGGGAGGGAGATAATTAGATGGGAAAATAAAGGGAAAGTTGGAATTTCTTAATTTGAAATGTAAGGGAAAATATAGTCAGTCGTCACAGTTTTGTCCTCAGTGCTTCAGGTCTGTACTCTTAAGTATTAATCTCTTTCCATCTTTTCCTCACTCCCTCCTTCTCTGTATCTCTCTTGCTTCAATTGGGAGTCATTATGAGTAGGGGTTACTATTGTCAAACTTTGTAGTGCATATAAGCCCACTGAGAAAGAATCAATCACACATGTGAGCTTTGAAAATGTATTTTTTGGATGTAGAATATCCTTTCTTCCCCCTCGGTGCTCCATGAGAAGCAGAGTTTATTGGTGGCTGGGTTGGTCCGTTCCTGGGTTGTGGTGTGGTGTGGTGTACCCCCGTCTCTGGGGAAGACATTAGTCTGTCTGCAGCAGCTGGGACTTCAGAGGATGGGAAGGGAAAAAGTGCTACACTCCTTTCTGACAGAAAGAGAGTGGGATAGGAAGAGAGGGAAACAGTTCCATATGTCTGGAAAGCTAAGTGCACTAATAGGCTAATGAGTTCTCTGTGTGATGTAGCGCTGGGAAGATATTGAGAGAGGTCATCATGTAGGGGAAGGAGCAGCTTGTTAACCCTATCAACTCACTGCCTAACTTGTCTCTCATACACAATAGTTCACTGACGATGTCCTCAATTTGGGCAGTGCCAATAAAAACTGAGGAAGTCATGTCGACAGACTGATTGCGGTTAAACATACCTAGCCAAAAGAGGACGCCACATCATCATCACTAAATGCATTAGCTCTTATTGGTTTAGGAGTCATCCAGGACATGCTCTGCTCCTCATCTTGTGGAAAAAGTGGTGTTCTTCTAGAAAGAAGCAGAGGGTAAATGAATCACATCCTCGTCTCATCCTCCATTTCACTCGCTCTCCCACAATCGTTCTCATCCATTTGGATGCAGCGTGTGCGGACGAGGGCCAGGGAAAGCCGACTGGCCTTGCTCTTCTATTCCATGCTGCAGACTTGGCCTAGTTTGTAGGTGGTTGTTTTCCAAGCCAGCGATGCAGGGAAGAGAGACCCAAACATCCAACCGCATCTGGTCAGGTCTGCATGGCCCAGAGATCAAAAGTGTGTGGCGTCTAGCCGCCGTCAGTGAGATGTCATCCAGGGTGTCTGTAAACCTGAAGGAAACACAGAGGGAGCTTTTGACCACGTGTTGTCTGGGATATTTACAACAATGTGCGCATATTGTTTTTCTGTCCGATATCAGTGAAGGTCAGGTTAGCCAGTATGGTTGAAAGGTGTTTATATTAACTAGCCTATACTATTAAATATTGTTCAGATGGCTAGCAATCAGTGAGGGAAGGGACATTTATTTTTCTTATGACATAGATTTTCCCCAGCCCCTGTGATATAGTTGGGTGCGCGCGTAACTCTTTCCCTGAAACTAGCTGTTATGTTGAGCTCACACACATACGTTTCCTGCCACCCCTCAGCCAATGCCGATCCCCAGAGCTGATGGTTCTACAGGTGTGAGCATGTTGGATCACACTCCTCTTTATTCATTGTGGCACAACCCTTGGGCTAAAAGTTCACGTGTAGCCAAAGTACTGTACACCCACCAACAGTCACACCACTTGCTAGTCCTCCCCATGATACCTACAGTATGATCTCTGCATGGTAGCACAGTGCTACAAAGATAACATAATACCCACTGCCTTGATTTCCCCTATAGGAAGAACACAGTAGTGACCACAGTAAAGACCGTAGAAGTTGTAATAGGTTGAATCACCAAACAAAGGGTGTATGTATTTCACTAGCATGTCTCTTTGAACTAACGGGTGCCAGCTGTGTTGGTGTCAGTTTACAGTTGTGAATTTGTTGGGTTAAGTCAAATGAACCCGTTTTCATATATTTACGTGAGCCTTTTAAACTATTAGCGAGTCCATCACAGCATGAAGCTTGACAAAACAAGTTTGCACCTAGGCTCAAGTCATAAAATAGGAGTTAATGTAGTAGGTTTTAAAAGCGATTCCAAACTGCCAAAGCTATAATATGAAACAAAGGCTCGTCTATGGCAACAAAGGAGGCATTTTCCCTGTCGGTCCTTCCACCCCCTGCCATAGCAGACACTCTAGATGTACTGTACAATTTTCTAGAGATGGTTGAGATGATGAATATATGAATATCTGGAATGATACCACCACTTCTAGGTGCCCCTGTCATGCAATACTTTTTCTGGATGGCTACTAGTAAATACGGGCTTTTCTGTTGAAGTATACTGTCTCTGTCACTATCTCAGCCTCTATTCAAATCTGAAATTGTGCCATTCTCAGTTATGTATGAAGCAATCAAGATCTTGGAAAGCATTCATTGTTTAAGAATAGAGTGGTTGAAATTTCAATTAAAAAGTTTTAACTTGAGACTGAGGACCAGGTATTAGTGCCTTTAACTGAAAGCATCTCGCATGATGTCGGGGGACGGCCAATGCAGGAGAGGGTTTCCTGCTCCTCGTCTTCTACCTTCAACCACCTCTTCTTAATGTGTAAAAACTGTTGGTAGATAAATCCGGCAAGATCTAGGACCACGAAGAAAAAAAAAACTGTCTGTGCAGTTGGCTTCTGCGCCCCCTCACCCGCTAGTGACTGAATGCTGATATACTTGGTTCTGACTCACTACAGGCTGTCCAGCAAGAACAGTACGGAAGCTTCTCACAGTCCAGGACTTTTATTATCTTCATCACCGCACACTGTAGTGTGGTAAATGTTGGGGATGAGTGTTAAGGCATTAAGACCAGCCCATGGTTCAAAATAACCTGGTGAGTCACTTATGGTCAAGTGAAGGTCAGAACCACCAAAAATTACATATACAGTATATGACACGGAATCCACAAGGACAAAAATGTAGCTGCAAGTGGTTAGTAGGTGATAGCTAGACTAACAGTCATCACACATGAAGAGTCACTGCATTTAATGTTTCCTTTGTGCCTATTCACACACAGACACTCCCACCCTCAAAGGGCTCATATCAGCTAGTCTAGGCATTCACAGTTTATGAGTGAATGTGTGTAAGCATGACTGTACCGCCCTCAAGACAGTGGCAGCATTGTGTGTAAGCAGATGGATATGTTCAGGTGTGTGTCAAGATGTGTTTTCATCATTCACTAGGCCGAGACATTTCAATAAGCACCAGTCGATTGTATAACAATCACGCTGTTATTACCACTATCACCACAGCAAGCGGCTGGCAGACAACCAGTCCTGACGGTCTCAGTGACTAAGACTCACCTGACCTCCTCTTGCCACGTGTGCCTTTTCTATCTGGTTATCCCCTCACCCTGGTCACGTCGGGGTAGGGGCGGTGTGTGTGTGTATTTCCTCACAAGGATAACAAAACAATGAAAATTCAGACAAGTGGGGACATTTCGCAATGCTATTTTAGGCTTAGGGGTTAGGTTTAGGGTTACAATTAGGGTATGGGATTGAATTATGGTTCGGTTTAGGGTTTGAGGTTAAGGTTAGGGTTAGGTTATAGGTTAGGGTTAGGGTTTAGGCAAAATAGGATTTTGAATGGGAATCAATTGTTTGGTCCCCACAAGGATAGTAAAACAAACGTGTGTGTGTCTTTGTTCCCGTGTGTGTGTGTGTGTGTGTGTGTGTGTGTGTGTGTGTGTGTGTGTGTGTGTGAGTGAGTGTGAGGGTGGGGAGTCACAGACTGAATAGCAGTTCAGACTGCTATTCCGGTGTCATGTCTGGATGAAGGGAATGAGAGGGGGGAGGAAGAGAAGGTGGGATTGGGGGATGTGAAAAGTTCCCCTCAGTTACGCACTCATCTTCTCACTGTCATCTTCTATTAATACTTACGCTACAACTCGGGCCGAGTTCACATTGAGTTCCCGCAAGCTAAAATGGCGTCTTATAATTTACATCAATTTTTATGGATTAATACTATTTGTAGGCCTATTCAGCTATTGTAGGCAACAGTCAGCAGTAAAAAGTGACTAATGTTGTGTAGGGATGCCAATCAACATGTTATACACTATATTGGAAAGGGGAATGTAGCGTTATCATATTTCATGATGGCAATACTGGGTAGTTGACGACAAGGCGTGTTTTGGTGTTTGCATACAGAGACTTTTGGCTGTGTAGATCTTTGGCTTGTTGGCCAGTCAGTCTCAGTTACCTTAGCTTCCCACACAGTGACTCTATTTATAACCCAGGGTAAACAAAATGGATACAAGGAACACATGGGAAAGGTCTCAAATGGTGCTGTTGTCAGGGAATTCATGGTGGGCACTATCGGCTCAACGTGATGCAGTGACGCTTTGGCTAGGACCATTCACTCATTGGCTATGACTGGACGGAATGGAAATGATTTCATGCAGAGAGAAACTGTGGCTGGATAAATATACCCTCTGTCTGTCTGTCTAGGCACTGTCTCTGGCTTGTCATGGTTGCCTAGCCATGGAGTCTGTGGTCCCTGAGTTTAACATAAATGGATTTGTACTGTTTCATGAGGTACTGGCCAATAGTCACTTATAAAATAGATGCACTGTTGAGGGGGTGGACTGACCATAGAGTGAGAAGAATTGGAAGGGTCTATGGAATTGTGCTTGAAGGACTTTAGCTTCACTGTAAATATTAATGCTGTAAATAAATATGCCCTCCCTAACTTGTCCCCCCTACAGATCAAGCTTCCTGTGCTGATGTTGGGGCTTTCGTCAGACCTGAGGCCTGGGGAGTTTGTGGTGGCCATCGGAAGCCCCTTCTCACTCCAGAACACAGTTACCACAGGAATAGTCAGCACAACCCAACGAGGGGGCAAGGAGTTGGGCCTACGCAACTCTGAAATGGAATACATTCAGACAGACGCTATTATCAATGTGAGTCTGTGAACACATGCACACACATCCCAAAGGATTGTGAACTGAGAACTGAAGTGATGTCCTTTTTTTGTTGACAGTATGGTAATTCAGGAGGCCCCCTGGTGAATCTGGTGAGAATACTCTTTGTTTATTGACAGTTAAACAGTAGTTCTACATGTCTAATAGAAGGCAGACACTGTGTCTGCATGATGGCACATTCTAGTTTGAAACTGCAAATGCAAATGTGTGATTGTGTTCGTGTTATTAGTGTGTCACTGTGTGGTTTTCAGACACTATATTGACTAATGTATATTGTTGTTGGATGATTGTATTATTGACTTCATTATTGACGGTGTTATTGTAGGATGGTGAAGTGATCGGGATCAACACTCTGAAAGTGACAGCTGGTATTTCTTTCGCCATTCCCTCTGATAAGATCAGAGAGTTCCTGACTGAATCCTACGACAGACAGTCCCGAGGTAGGACGTTGAATCCCTATAATCATCCTGGGTGTAACATCTAAATATGTCCCCCTAGTGTATGGTCCTGTTTACACGGAACCTAAACCGGCTGCGCTTGAGCCATCGTGCGCTATCGTGCATAAATGTATTTTGTCCCCCTACAACAAACGCAATCACGACACACAGGTTAAAATATCAAAACAAACTCTGAACCAACGACATGAATTTGGGGACAGGTCGAAAAGCATTAAATATGTATGGCAATTTAGCTAGTTAGCTTGCACTTGCTAGCTAATTTGTCCTATTTAGCTAGCTTGCTGTTGCTAGCTAATTTGTCCTGGAATATAAACATTGAGTTGTTATTTTACCTGAAATGCACAAGGTCCTCTACTCTGACAATTAATCCACACATAAAATGGCCAACCAAATAGTTTAGTCATCTCTCCTCCTTCCAGGCTTTTTCCTCTTTGAATGTTTATGGTGATTGGCATCTACACAGTATTTCCACGACAACCTGCAAAACATTTCGTCTTTCATTCACCCACATGGGTATAACCAATGAGGAGATGGCACATGAGTACCTGCTTCTATAAACCAATGAGGAGATGGGAGAGGCAGGACTTGCAGCGCGATCTGCGTCAGAAATAGAAAGGAGTTATATTTTAGCCCTGGGCATCGCAGGCGCTCGTTGCCGCGCGCGAGCAGTGTGTGTGCAATAATTGAATAACATGGATTTCTACATTTATTTTGTGACGCTCGCGCACACGACGTGTCCGGTCTGGTCAGCATGTTAGCCATGTTTTGAGGATAACCATAAACACTTACAGACATTTTGATTCAGACCCCATTATAACTAAGCATATTCCATGGCTCACATCAACACCATCATCCCAGACACCCTGGACCCAATCCAATTTGCAAAGAAAGATACACAGATCACCAATCTCTATTGCACTCTTACACCAGGGGCATTTCTTGGATTTGAAGACATTCGGGCCCAAAGCCAGTTGGGTCGTCCAGGGGCATTTTTCCCTGGCCCCCAAAGAAGAATTTCAACAGCTAAATGCTTGAATTTGGCGCATTTTGACACGAACACAGAGATTAGAACATTTAGAGCTTAGGAAATGTTCAGGTAAATTGTACCTTCCTACCTGCCACAGCAGACACTGCCAGTACTCAATTATAGTTGCTACTGTGGGGGTCTCTACTCTGGAACACATACATCTACAGTGTATTGCCAAAAACCACTCAGCAACTTCAAACACAAACTGAGAGAGACACACGCACACACACAAACTGTGTCGTAATTAGAATCCATAGAGCAGCTTTAAGTGATACTGTCTACTGTGTGCTCACCCCTCCTCTGCCTCTCTACATCGCTTTCTTTACATCGCTTTTTTTCTTGTCTGCCTCATCAGAAAGGTCTCAAGGTAGAGGTGCAGCATGTCATTAGTTAGTTTTAAAGGGTGACTGCATTATAGATTTAGTTTATTAAGAAATGCTAGCGTCCATGACTGAATTCAAATGTGAGTTGGTTTCGGGGTGTGGTTTGATGTGGGTGTCTCCTGTGTGTGTTCGCTGGTGGGAAGAGTTAGCCAAATTATTTAGCCAATTAGCTTCAGCCAGCTGGTGTACAACCTGACTGAATTTGGATAGCCTATCTCTCGGGCAAGTTAGGGACCATCAATAAATGACAATGTAAATGAGACAATATTTTCATGTTGCACACCTTTTCATTTTTTCTCATTTCCATATTTATGTATGCATTTCTGAAATGTATAGTTGGTTTGAGGTTTTTAAGTAATTGATATTTGGAGCTATTGGAATTTTAACATGTTGTCCCATTACATTTTGTAATTAACCGATTGTCCCTAACTAGCCCCATAGGGATATTCAAAGTCAACCCAAATTTACCACAGGATTTAAGATCATGCCGCGTGCAGCTGCACTCCGAATTGATGATTACTTGTGTGCTGCCTACTTGTGTGCTGTGGGCATGTAGGAGGGATTGAAACAAACCCAACCATAATTTATGAAGTCACGACCTCAAGTCTCACAAAACTCTGTTTTGGATGAGACTGACTTTATTCCCAAAATTATCCTATTTACTGTTTTTAGTCAATTTTGACAGTACAATACATGTTTCTGACTCATATCAATGCCACATAAGCTGTTTTATAAATGAGAAGTTGGTTTATAGGGGCAGTTGTCTTTAAAGTTACTAATGGGCAGTTTTTTTTTTACAAATAGTTACTTAGCCTATATGGAAATAACAGACATGAGCCAAGCATGTTTACCTTTAGAATGGAATAGGTTATAAGACCTCAGTGATTCATTTAATTTAGTCAGTTCTACCAACTCAACATTGCTCATTTTCAACAGGGGTTTCCTGCAGTCGAATAACCAAAGTGCCCTCTAGTGGCCTCATGAGTGGGATTTTATTAATATTTTGGTTATCCTCAAAACATGGCTAACATGCTGACCAGACCGGACACGTCGTGTGCGCGAGCGTCACAAAATAAATGTAGAAATCCATGTTATTCAATTATTGCACACACACTGCTCGCGCGCGGCAACGAGCGCCTGCGATGCCCAGGGCTAAAATATAACTCCTTTCTGTTACTTTTAGTATGATGTGTTTTTCTTTTCTATTATTTCTCTATTTTCTTTCTCTCTGCATTGTTGGAAAGGGCCCAGAAGTAAACATTTCACTGTTAGTCCACACCTGTTGTTTACAAAGCATGTGACAAATAACATTTGATTTGACCCAGCCTCAGAATCACCCAGATATTCTTCGAGTCAAAAGGAAACCCCTTTTGCATATGATTAAAGAGCTGCCCTCTTCCTGATTTTTTTCTCCTTCTTATTGTGTTCCCTTAGGAAGAGCTGGGGCAAAGAAGAGATACATTGGTGTGAGGATGATGACACTCACTCCAGCGTAAGTAGATCCTAATTAACTGGTCATATTTGTAATGAAAAGGATGGGACGTTTTCTTTTGTCAACTCCTGATAAATACAATGAAAGACTTGAGTGTGCACTAAACTGGAGAATGTAGTTATCCAAAGCTGTCAAAAATAACATATTTGAACTGGGCCTGGTAAACTGCATTTCAGTTGGATACAGACAATTAAGCACTTTTTCCTAAGGGTTACTTAATTTCTTCCCCTTCACTCTCTAGGTTGAGCAAGGAGCTAAAGGTGCGACACAAAGATTTCCCTGATATCACCTCTGGAGCGTACGTCATGGAGGTGATCACCAAAACGCCGGCCGCAGCGTAAGTACAAACTAACAGGGAAAGAAAGTACAAACACACTCCATCTCACCAGTAATATGAGTTTCTTATGAGTGTGAGGACAAGTTGTCTGACATTTTATGTGCTCAGGGGTATTGTCTTTGGCTCTTTCCACTGTATGTACACGTTTAAAATGTATATAGACCTTCAACGCCCAACTCTCCCCACAAAAACCCACTTACATTTACACACTCGCTCTCCCATTTTCACGTGCAAATGCATACACACAGACACACACAATCCCCCCTTAGTAAAACATTGCTTGTTCACCCACTCAAAAATCATCCTCCTCCCACATCCTCAGCAGCACATTCAGTGTGATCATCTCTGGTGACCACAGTTCTACCAGAGAAGGGTTGTGGTTGGAGAGACGCTGAGGTCAGCTATTCCATTCATCCCTCAAGTAGCAAGGGGTTTGCTGTGGTTTTCCTGGTCCCTCTCACCCTGCCCTAGTTCTTATATTAGACCTTCTGTGTCTCATTGGTGGTGTAAGTGTTAGTCCTGTTAGCCTGAGTACAATGAGGGGAATGTGGAATCAGTAGAATGTGTATTATCAGTGGTGGTGGGAGAGTAGTTGTGTGAAAGTGGAGGCTTTGATATCACTTCTGGGAACCACTCCAGTCTTTGTGTAATTTGGTTTTACTAGATTTCTATTCCGGGTATGTTTGGTCTGTGGGAGTGTGTTGCGCAAAGCACTTTCCCCTGACTAATTATTGTGGTCCGGATGAAGGCTACATATATGTTGTCATTTAGACTCTTATCCAGAGCCACTTACAGGAACAATTAGGGTTAAATGCCTTGCTCAAGGGCACATTGGCCGATTTTTGTCTCTCGCCTAGTCGGCTCAGGGATTCGAACCAGCTACCTTTACGGTTACTGGCCAAACGCTCTTAACCGCTTGGCTACCTGCCGCAGATTTCAGTTCATTCCAACACATTTGTCCTGCACTACAGATTAAAGCATCAAATAATGTGTGAACTATATTTACTTTCTAACAAGAAATATAAAGGCAACCCGGCCAATGGAATCCATTCCTAGCTGAATGTAGGTGCAATAAAGAGCAATCAATACCTTGAAATAAAAATCTTATTATTATAGCTAACCGTTCTATCAAGCATGTTTGTTGCTGTAGTTCTCATTCTGTTGTGTTCCTCCTCTCTTAGTGGCGGTCTGAAGGAGCATGATGTCATCATCTCCATCAACGGCCAGCGGATTTCCTCTGCAACCGACGTGAGCACCATCATCAAGAAGGATGCCACGCTGCAGGTGGTGGTGCGCCGTAGTAACGAGGATGTCATCATCACCATCGTTCCCATGGAGATCGACCCCTGACCCCCCAGCCCCACCCATGAGCTGATGCTCATTAGCATCACCAATGGACCTTATATGGACATGTGTGTTTAATCGCGCCCCAATCTGTGGCCTTTAGTGCTTTGTGGCATCATGCACCTGGACTCCGCCTTGAAAAGGAACGATTGTATAAAGCATCTCAGCAGAGTTGTACTTCCTCATCCATGTGTATTACACTTTTATTATTGTACGCTTCTAGTACTGTTAACTGTTAACTAGCTAGTTGACCTGTTTTGACTTGTTTGTTCTGTGTTTTTTTTATACTGACTGATTGTTCAGATGAAGGCCCACCGTGGCAATGTAAAACAATGTAGAGAGCAGCTCTGAGCGAGTTGTGCAATTATTTTTTTCTAAATTCCTATTCTAAGTACTGTAGTTTTATGGTGTATTTGTTGATGACATTTACAGAGACGAGAATAAAGTCTTAAGTGTTTTATGATGGTAACTTTGATGTTGGAGATGAAAGGATCAATCTGAAGAGCTCACGTATCACAATCTTTTCCAGCACTTTCTCTCCCCACCTCTCTTTCTGTATCGCTCTCTTTCACTCACTCACTCACTCACTCACTCACTCACTCACTCACTCACTCACTCACTCACTCACTCACTCACTCACTCACTCACTCACTCACTCACTCACTCACGCACACATACACACACACACACACAAACATACAGACACACACTGTGATGGACTGCTCCCTGACTGAGATTAGATTTACAATATTTTCTTTGCATGTGTATGAGTTTAGCCATGACACACATACACACACACACACACACACACACACTCACAAGGAGGACATAAAATTGATGTGGGGCTGTTTTATATTTAGTTTTACTGCCCCCATAAGGGTTTGATACTGGCCTGTTGTGGCAGTTGGGCTGACCTCACAGAGAGGATGATGGTCCATACACGTAATCCAGACAAGGTCCTACAGATGAGACACTCACATGAACACACCGTAAATGATACAGACAACATCTTAGTGTCATTATACTCCTTATAGTGTGTTGTAACATATCAAGTATTTTAGTTCAGAATCTAGACATATTTCCCATTGATTTATTCAACATTAAAAATATTAATATTAATATCTCAAAAGTAGATTTAGATTTAGTTCATTTTAAGACTTACTGTTTGCAACAATATACTCTACAAGTACATCAAATTCACAGAGTGGGCTCTCTGCTAATTCTGAAGCTCTGATGAATTTTATGAGCACCAATAGAGTGAATGGGAAAACGGATTCAAAGAGACCTCCCTCTGCTGGTGATTTTCAGAATGTGCAATCCTAAAAGAGGACTGTGATTGGTTAATGACCTGTAATGTAAATTTCTATGTGTGAAATTGGTAATATAATTAAAAGTACCAGAGAGCCCACTCTGGAAATTTGATGTGTTTGAAGAGTATATTGTTCCAAACAATATGTCAAAAAACAAGACTTGAGAAATTAATATTCATAGTTTTTATGTTGAATAAATGAAGGTGAAAAAAAATTGCCCTATAGTATCCCAAAAATGCTGGAGTTCAGTTGGTGTAAGCCTAGATTCTAACTGATTTCAGTGGATGAATAACATGATCAAGACCACTTAATCACACCTAGAGGAGATAGTGCAGAGGGTGAGGTTCAGGA
Source organism: Oncorhynchus nerka (assembly GCF_034236695.1). Taxonomy (NCBI): domain Eukaryota; kingdom Metazoa; phylum Chordata; class Actinopteri; order Salmoniformes; family Salmonidae; genus Oncorhynchus; species Oncorhynchus nerka. Next base: position 37,140,008 of record NC_088423.1, on the reverse strand, counting down.
TTTTAATCTTCCCAATTTAGTATTCACATGCTACACATCAGAGTAACATGAAGAGGAGAGCTTATATAACATGATACATTAGATGTTGTAGTGCATTTTCAAGTACAGTAAAAAGGAAACATGTTAAGCAACTGCTGCCATCTCACGGTTCTATGAAACACTACATCCTGACACACAGAATCAAAACCGAGGAGACAAAAATGTACTTTGCTTGGGAAGTGAACTAATTCTGTCACTATCAATTGATTAAGCTGTTCACATTCTGTACAATGACAAACAGATGTTTAAACCGAGACAGCTTTTAGGGAAACACGTGTGACCTTCTCTCATTGGGGCTACGGAAGAGTAGCCAGCAGTTAAAACTCACATTCATCTGTAGGCATTGCCTGTCTTGGGTGCAAAGATAGGCCTAACTTTTGAAAGTAGGATACCTAGTCAGTTGAACATTTGGATTGTGTCTTCCACATTTAACCCAACCCCTCTGAATCAAAGAGATGCAAGGGGCTACCTTAATCAACATCCACAGCACCCAGGGAACAGTGAGTTAGCTCAAGGACAGAACAACAGATTTTTATCTTGTCAACTCAGGGAATTGATCCCGCAACCTAGGCTACCTGACACCCATGTTCAGATTCCTAATGATGCTGTAGATTTAATTATTTGCAAACAGGGACAGTTTCATTACTAACAAGACATTTGGCATTGGAGAAGTATGATAAGATGTACACATCTCTATCTCTCTACCCATTCTTAGCCTGTAATTTCAGTAACTTGTGTGGTATAATTTTTTCTTGATAGAATTGCATGACATTTTTATAAAGTGCCATTTTTTCTCTGATCTGCAAATACGATGAGATACTCATGCAATGCTTTTACTTTAAAGGAGATCTTTCCACGCCTACTCTTGTTCACGGTTGTCCCACAACCTTCTGGCCTGCAGTCCTGTACGCTATCAAAATACCTGCCTTGCCATGTAATGCTTACAGGAAGAAAAACATTTCCTAAAACTGCCAGTGTGTGGGTAAAATCACTGGGAAAGCCAAGCCAGAAAAAAAGTCTTACTACAACCTAAACTCAGCAAAAAAAGAAACGTCCCTTCTTCAGGACCCTGTCTTTCAAAGATAATTCATAAAAACCCTATTAACTTAACAGATCGTCATTGTAAAGGGTTTAAACACTGTTTCCCATGCTTGTTCAATGAACCATAAACAATCAATGAACATGCACCTGTGGAACGGTCGTTAAGACACTAAAAGCTTACAGACGGTAGGCAATTAAGGTCACAGTTA